>NW_026526843.1:52401907-52522814 GCF_024362965.1 Panthera pardus
GGAACCACACTGTGCCCTCTAACAAACAGTTTAAACACTTATACTTGACATTTTTCAATAGCTGTTTTCAATGTTGTTTGTTTTAATTTGAATCTAGCTCCATATCAAGATGAACTGCACACAAATGGAACTATAAGAATTTCCTAGATGATTATTAATGCAAAGTTCACTTAGACTAAATGACTATTCTGCTGTAGTCAAGATTAAAGTATAGTGTGAAGAAAATAGGCAGCACAGTGCCTAATTTACCATTTGTTCCTGTCTGAGGGGACTTTTGAGAGAGAGAGAATATAAAATAACCCTTACCAAGCCTCTTTTGCTATTGTTTTTGCTGCCCTTAAAAATATTAGACACTCCTTGAAACTAACACTACATTGCATGTTAACTAACTGGCATTTAAATAAATACAATGAAACTAAAAAAAAAAAAGTACTACTTTGCACTGGAGGCTTTTGTTATGAAGATGTTCAGCAAAGGTTTAGATCCACTCACTGATGTAAGATGTAAAATAGCTGAATAAGGAGATTCAAACGTGCTTCCTAACCTTATGAGGGCAACTTGCATTTTTTTCACAGACCAAATCTTTTTTTTCTGTTCTAACAGTCAGATGGACAATTGAGCAGGACTAATATTTCATGCCTTATACTTTATGACTTCCTGAAATTGGAAATTGCCTGCAAGTGCTGAATACAGATGAAATCTGGCATTCATTCTAAACTCATAAGTCAAGCATAAATTATTAAAATGGATATACAATAGGGGCTCCTGGGTGGCGCAGTCGGTTAAGTGTCCGACTTCAGCCAGGTCACGATCTCGCGGTCCGTGAGTTCGAGCCCCGCGTCAGGCTCTGGGCTGATGGCTCAGAGCCTGGAGCCTGTTTCTGATTCTGTGTCTCCCTCTCTCTCTGCCCCTCCCCCGTTCATGCTCTGTCTCTCTCTGTCCCAAAAATAAATAAAAAATGTTGGAAAAAAAAAAAATTAAAAAAAAAAAAAAATGGATATACAATAAAAAATCAGACACTAAAAAGAAAATAAAAACGTCTGCAAATTAGGTAAATGAAAATTTAATTGGTTATTTTATTCTGAAATCTGAATGATTAATTGATATGTTCATATTCAGTATTTCACAAACTAATATCATCAAGGATCTATTATATTAAACTGCTCAGAATTTCTGGATCTTTTTGGAAAAAGCTTTAAAACTATTGGTAGACTGGGGAGGGAGCCAAGATGGCAAAACAGCATGAAAGCTTTTTGTATGTCTCCCGTCCATGAAGTATAGCCAGACCAACACTAAAACATCCTGCACACCTAGAAGACTGATTTGAGGATTAACACAACAATCTGCACAACCTGAACCACGGAATTCAACAGGTACATGGCAAGGAGAGGTGAACTTGGGGAGCAAGAAGCCACAGTGGGCAGAGAGACACTTTTGCAGGCAGAGAGAGGATGGAGACGGGGAGGGGGTGGTGGGGAGGGGTGGAGAATACAGGAAAAGCACCCCTCCCCAAAAGCACCTGGAAAGAAAGTGGAAAATTAGAAACAGCTGTAGGGACTAAACTAAAAAGGGAGAAAGGAGAAAGGAGAGGGTTTAAATTCTATTAAGACTGTAAACAAGGGGGGGCGCAGAGTCTGCAACTCCACAGCTCAAAACCTGGTGGTGCTCTGGTGGGAAGAGCAAATCTCCAGGAGTAGAGTGGGGTCTGGGAGGTTCTTGCAACACATGGGGAAAAGCGGGTCCATTACTGGAAGGACATTTGGTAGAGACTGTTGAAGTCACCTGGTCCCAGCAGACCCCAGAAAATGGCCGCATTTGCTGGTGCTGGAACAAGGTCGTTAAGGGTGAAGCCTGGTGCCAGATGTGTGTTGTAATTTTCCATAATCCCTGAAATGCTGCTGCTACACTATCTCCTGAACTTTTTCTGGGGCGGGCTGGAACCTGGCCGCAGTATTGGGGCACTGGAAGCAGCAGGGTCCAGCAAGCGTTCCTGGGAGCAGCTGACATTTGGCCATTGTTCAGCCGTTGCTTGGTGAGATGCTCCCGCAAAGGGGCAGAATGGGTCAAAGCCACAGTCGTTTCGGGGCCGGGGAAAAACAGCCACATCTGAGACAAAACTCGGGAGAGAGGTACTGCCTGGGGTTTGGCCATGGACAGTGAAAAAGCTGGGAGTGGACGAAAGCTGAAGAAAGAGGACATGTGTGCGATTGCTGATCTGGGAGAACAGAGTTATGATACTGGGTAGCTGAGTGACGCCATTTTCACCGCTCCCGTGCATGTTTATAGGCACCTAAGAGTGCCACAACAATTCACTCCAGTAGGCTAGCAGCACCATCTAGTGGATAATGGAGCCATTACACTAAGACCCGCCCAAATAGGCCAACCTCCCTCTTCAAGAACACAAGTCTCACCTCCTGCTTAGTTTACGGACAATAAAGCTCTTCATAGCCTGACTTCTTGGGGAAAACGAAATAATTTCAGTCGTGTTTCAATCTGTTACCAGGTCCATCTAATCATTTTTATTTCTTTTTATTTCCCTTTTTCACTTCTTTTATTTTTCTTGTATACAGAAAGAAAACATTCATTTTTATTTTCAGTATTTATTAAAAATATTTTCTTTAATGTTTTTACTATATTTTTTTACTTTTGTGTAATTTTTTTCAAATTCTATATTACATCCATCATTTTATTTTAGTCTATCTACTTCAGTGTATTCACTATTTCAAATTTTCAAACTATTTCCTTTTTTTCTAATTTTTCTCTTTTTTGTTTCTTTTCTGTTTCTTGAATACAGAAAGAAAAAATTCATTTTCATTTTCTTTTTTTTAATTTTTTTAACGTTTATTATGTATTGAGAGACAGAGAGAGACACAGAGCATGAGCAGGAGAGGGGCAGAGAGAGGGGGAGACACAGAATCTGCATAGGCTCCAGGCTCTGAGCTTTCAGCACAGAGCCCAACACGGGGCTCGAACTCACAAACTGTGAGATCATGACCTGAGCCAAAGTTGGTCGCCCAACCTACTGAGCCACCCAGGCGCCCCTATTTTCAATTCTTATTAAAAATATTTTCTTTAATTTTTTGTACTATAGTTTTTACTTTTATGTAAAACTTTTCAAATTCTAGTTTACTTCCATCATTTTATTTTAGTCTACTACAGTGTATTCACTTTTCAAATTTTCAAATGATTTTCTTTTTTTCTTTTCTTTTTTCTCTTTTTCCTTTCTTTTCTTTTTCTTGAATACAGAGAGAGAAAAAATCATTTTTATGTTTAATTTTTATTAAAAATATTTTCTTTAATTTTGCTACTATATTCTTTACTTTTGTATAAATTTTCTCAAATTCTATTTTACTTCTATTATTTAATTTTAGTCTACTCCAGTGTATTCACTTTTCCAAGTTCTCAAACGATTTCATTTCCCCCCTTCTTTCTCTAATCTATCAAACCACTTTCAATACCCAGACCAAAACACACCTAGGATCTAGCATCATTTACTCAATTTTGTGTGTGTGTATGTGTTTATGTGTGTTTAATTTTTTAATTTTAGTTGGTTTAATTTTATTTTTTAATTTTAATTTTTCTACTTCATTAACTTTTTCTCCCCTCAAAATAACGAAACAAAGGAATTTACCCCAAAAGAAAGAGCAGGAATAAATGACATCCAGGTATATAACCGACACAGACACAAGCAAGATGTCTGAACCAGAATTTAGAATCACGATAATAAGAATATTAGCTGGAGTAAAAAATAGAATAAAATTCCTTTCTGCAGAGATAAAAGAAGTAAAAACTAGTCAGGATGAAATAAAAAATGTTATAACTGAGCTGCAGTCATAGACGGATGCCACGGCTGCAAGGATGGATGAGGCAGAACAGAGAATCAGTGATATAGAGGACAAACTAATGGAGAAAAATGAAGCATAAAAAAAGAGGGAGATTAAGGCAAAAGAGCACAATTTAAGAATTAGAGAAATCAGTGACCCATTAAAAAGGAACAACATCTGAATCATAGGGGTCCCAGAAAAGAAAGAGTAAGAAATAGGGGTAGAAGGGTTATGTGAGCAAATCATAGTGGAAAAGTGCCTAACCTGGGGAAAGACATAGACATCAAAATCCAGGAAGCACAGAAGACCCCCATTAGATTCAACCAAAACCAACCATCAACAAGGCATATCATAGTCAAATTCACAAAATACTCAGCCAAGGAGAGAATCATAAAAGCAGCAAGGGAAAAAAAAGTCCCTAACTTACAAGGGAAGACAGATCAGGTTTGCAACAGACCTATCCACAGAAACTTGGCAGGCCAGGAAGGAGTGGCAGGATATGTTCAGTGTGCTGAATCAGAAAAATATGCAGCCAAGAATTCTTTACCCAGCAAGGCTGTCATTCAAATTAAAGGAAAGATGAAAAGTTTCCCAGACAAACAAAAATTAAAGAAGTTTGTGACCACTAAACCAACCCCACCAGAAATTTTAAGAGGGACTCTCTGATGGGAGAAAAGATGAAAATATAAAAAATAAATACATACACACACACATACATACATACCAAAAGCAACAAAGATTAGAAAGGACCAGAGAACACCACCAGAAACTCCAACTCTACAAGCATCATAATGGCAATAAAATCATATCTTTCAGTACTCACTCTAAACATCAATGGACTCAATGCTCCAATCAAAAGGCATAGGGTAACAGAATGGATAATAAGACAAGATCCATCTATTTGCTGTTTACAAGAGACCCACTTTAGACCTAAACACACCTTCAGATTGAAAGTAAGGTGATGGTGAACCATCTATCATGCTAATGGTCGACAAAGGAAAGCCAGAATAGCCATACTTATATCAGACAATCTAGACTTTAAAATAAAAACTGTATCAAGAGATGCAGAAGGGCATTATATCATAATCAAGGGTTCCATCCACCAAGAAGACTTAACAACTATAAACATTTATGTGCCCAATGTGCAAGCATCCAAATATATAAATCAATTAATCACAAACATAAAGAAACTCATTGATAGTAATACCATAATAGTAGGAGACTTCAACACCCCACTCACACCAATGGACAGATCATCTAATCAAAAAATCAACAAGGAAACAATGACTTTGAATGACACACTGGACCAGATGGACTTAACAGGTATATTCAGAACACTTCATCCTAAAGCAGCAGAATATACATTCTTCTCCAGTGCACATGGAACGTTCTCTAGAATAGACCACATACTGGGACACAAATCAACCCTCAGCAGTTACAAAAAGATCAAGATCATACCATGCATATTTTTAGACCACAACGCTATGAAACTGGAAATCAGCCACAAGAAAAATTTGTAAAGGTAACAAATACTTGGAGACTGAAGAACATCCTACTAAAGAATGAATGGGCTAAGCAAGAAGTTAAATAGGAAATTAAAAAGTACATGGAAGCCAATGAAAATGATAACACCACAACTCAAAACCTCTGGATGCAGCAAAGGAGGTCATAAGAGGAAAGTATATAGCAATCCAGGCCTTCCTAAAGAAGGAAGAAAGATCTCAGATACACAACCTAACTTAATGCCTTAAAGAGCTGGAAAAAGAACAGCAAATAAAACCCCAAACCAGCATAAAACAGGAAATAATAAAGACTAGAGCAGAAATTAGTGCTATCAAACCCCCCCCCCAAAAAAAGTCGAACATATCAATGAAAGCAGAAGCTGGTTCCTTGAAAGAATTAAGAAAATTGATAAACCAGTAGCCAGTTTGATCAAAAAGAAAATGGAAAGGACCCAAATCAATAAAATCAAGAATGAAAGAAGAGAGATCACAACCAACACAGCAGAAATAAAAAACAATAATAAGAGAGAATTATGAGCAATATATGCCAATAAAATGGGCAATCTGGAAGAAATGGACAAATTCCTAGAACATATACATCACCAAAATTGAAAAAGGAAGAAATAGAAAATTTGAGCAGACGTATAACCAGTAAGGAAATCGAATTAGTAATCAAAAATCTCCCAAAAAACAAGAGTCCAGGGCCAGATGGCTTTCCAGGGGAATTCTACCAAACATTTAAGGAAGAGTTAACACCTATTCTCTTGAAGCTGTTCCAAAAGATAGAAATGGAAAGAAAACTTCCAAACTTTCTATGAAGCCAGCATTAACTTGATTCCAAAACCAGACAGAGACACCACTAAAGCCTGACTATAGACCAATTTCCCTGATGAACATGGATGCAAAAACCTCAACAAGATATTAGTCAACTGGATCCAACAATACATTAAAAAAAATTATTCACCATGACCAAGTGGGATTTACACCTGGGATTCATGGCTGAATCAATATCTGCAAAACAATTAACGTGAATCACCACATCAATAAAAGAAAGGACAAGAACCATATGATCCTCTCAATAGATGCAGAGAAAGCCTTTGACAAAATACAGCATCTATTCTTGGTAAAAACCCTCCATAAAGTAGGGATAGAAGGAGCATACCTCAAGATCACAAAAGCCATATGTGAATGCTGAACACAAATATCATCCTCAATGGGGAAAAACTGAGACCTTTCCCCCTAAGGTCAGGAACAAGACAGGGATGTCCCCTCTTGCCACTGTTATTCAACATAGTATCGGAAGTCTTAGCGTCTGCAATCAGACAACACAAAGAAATAAAAGGCATCCAAATCGGCCAGGAGGAGGTCAAACTTTCACTCTTCGCAGATGACATGACACTCTATATGGAAAACCCTAATGATTCCACCAAAAAACTGCTAGAACTGATCCATGAATTCAGCAAAGTTGCAGGATATAAAATCAATGTACAGAAATCGGTAGCATTCCTAGACACCAACAGTGAAGCAACAGAAAGAGGAATCAAGGAATCGATCCCATTTACAATTGCACCAAAAACCATAAAATACCTAGGAATGAATCTAACCAAAGAGGTGAAAAATCTACACACTGAAAACTATAGAAAGCTTATGAAAGTAATCGAAGAAGACACACAAAAAAAATGGAAAAAGATTCCATGCTGCTGGATAGAAAGAACAAATATTGTTAAAATGTTGATACTACCCAAAGCAATCTACATATTCAATGCAATCCCTATCAAAATAACACCAGCATTCTTCACAGAGCTTGAACAAATAATCCTAAAATTTATATGGAACCAGAAAAGACCCCGAATAGCCAAATCAATCTTGAAAAAGAAAACCAAAGCAGGAGGCATCACAATCCCAGACTTCATGCTATACTAAAAAGTTGTAATCATCAAGACAGTATGGTACTGGCACAAGAACAGACACTCAAAGCAATGGATCAGAATAGAGGACCTGGAAATGGACCCACAAACGTATGGCCCACTAATCTTTGACAAAGCGGGAAAGAATATCCAATGGAATAAAGACAGTCTCTTCAACAAGTGTTGCTGGGAAAACTGGACAGCGACATGCAAAAGAATGAACCTGGACCACTTTCTTACACCATCCACAAAATAAACTATGAATGGATGAAAGACCTCAATGTAAGACAGGAAGCCATCAAAATCCTCGAGGAGAAAGCAGGCAAAAACCTCTTTGATCTTGGCTGCAGCAAGTTGTTACTCAACAGGTCTCCGGAGGCAAAGGAAACAAACGCAAAAATGAATTATTGGGACCTCATCAAAATAAAAAGCTTCCACCCAGCGAAGGAAACAATCAGCAAAACTAAAAGGCAAGTGGCAGAATGGGAGAAGATATTTGCAAATGACATATCAGATAAAGGGTTAGTATCCAAAATCTTTAAAGAACTTATCAAACTCAGCACCCAAAAAACAAAGAATTCAGAGAAGAAATGGGCAAAATACATGAATAGACACTTCCCCAAAGAAGCCATCTAGATGGCCAATGAAAAAATGCTCAGCTTCACTCATCATCAGGGAAAGACAAATCAAAACCACAATGAGATACCACCTCACACCTGTCAGAATGGCTAACATTTTTTTTTAGAGGTAAGTTGAATTTTTTTTAATTTATTTTTTTAATATGAAATTCATTGTCAAATTGGTTTCCATACAACACCCAGTGCTCATCCCAACAGGTGCCCTCCTACATACCCATAACCTACCCACCCCTCCCTCCCACCCCCCATCGACCTCAGTTTGTTCTCAGTTTTTAAGAGTCTCTTATATTTTGGCTCCCTCCTTCTCTAAACTTTTTTTTTTCCTTCTCCTCCCCCATGGTCTTCTGTTAAGTTTCTTAGGATCCACATAAGAGTGAAAACATATGGTATCTGTCTTTCTCTGTATGACTTATTTCACTTAGCATAACACTCAAATGTCCAGCAACTGATGAATGGATAAAGAAATTGTGGTTTATATACACAATGGAATACTAAATGGCAATGAGAAAGAATGAAATATGGCCTTTTGTAGCAATGTGTATAGAACTGGAGAGCGTTATGCCAAGCAGAATGGTTAACATTAACAACTCAGGCAACAACAGATGTTGGCAAGGATGTGGAGAAAGAGGATCTCTTTTGCATTGTTGGTGGGAATGCAAGCTGGTTACAGTCACTCTGGAAAACAGTATGGAGGTTCCTCAAAAAACTAAAAATAGAACTACCCTACGACCAAGCAGTTGCACTACTAGGCATTTATCCGAGGGATACAGGTGTGCTGTTTCAAAGGGACACATGCACCCCAATGTTTATAGCAGCCCTCTCAACAATAGCCAAAGCATGGAAAGAGCCTAAATGTCCATCAATGGATGGATGGATAAAGAAGATATGGTATATATATATATATATATATATATATATATATATATACACACACACACACACACACACACACACACACAATGGAGTATTACTTGGCAATCAAAAACAGTGAAATCTTGCCATTTGCAACTACGTGGATGGAACTGGAGGGCATTATGCTAAATGAAATTAGTCAGAGAAAGACAAAGATCATACGACTTCACTCATATGAGGAGTTTAAGAGACAAAACAGATGAACATAAGGGAAGGGAAACAAAAATAATATAAACCCCCCCGGGGTGGGGTGGGGGACAAAACATAAGAGACTCGTAAATATGGAGAACAAACTGAGGGTTACCGGAGGAGTTGTTGGAGGGGGGATGGGCTAAATGGGTAAGGGCACTAAGGAATCTACTCCTGAAATCATTGTTGCACCATATGCTAACTAATTTGGATGTAAATTAAAAAAAATAAAATAAAATAAAAAAATAAATTAAAAAAAGGAGACCTTAAAAAAAGAAATAAAATTTGGAGAAGAAAAAAAATATTGGTAGACTATTGACACTGTGTGGTCAATGGTTTTGTTTTTAAAATGTTATAAATATATGTATACAGTGCTTGTGAAACAAATTTGACTATAAAATGAACAAGCAACTGTTTTTTCTTCTGATCTACTTTCAACTGATCTAGTTATCCCAAGAGTTAAAATCAATTTAATATTCAAAAGCAATAATTGTATATAATTTGATTTTTTTTAAATCTTTAAAAAATTCTGTCCTTTGCAAAACAGCTGTTACCTTTGCTGACTCACTTTTCATGTTTTTTTTTTTTCCAGACTAAGAATTAGCCTTCTGCTATTCAGTGTGATTTCAGGGCAAGGGCAGCAGCATCTACATCCCCAGCAAACCTCTTATAAATGCAGAATTTCAGGCCATACCTAGACTATACTGTATCAGAATCTGCATTTTAACAATATTCCCAGATGTTTGGTAGGCACATTAAAGTTTGAGATACACAGGAATAGAATATAACTTCCTAGAAACTGGAGTTGAAAATAACAAGTCATTAGCAATGATGGTGATTGATTAGATATTGTGTATTGGCTCTATTTCTTTCTAAAGTGCTTTGATTCTGTTATAGGTAACCAGCTATTTTTTAGCATTGACCTTATATTTCCATATTTATTCACTCTTGTATGCAATTCTAAGGCATTCAGAAACCATAAGATATTTAATTGATTCAAATTCTCTTCCTCAAATAATCCTGGTTTGCACTCTCACATTGTAAAATGGCTAGCATATATTGAAACTGCTTTATATCACAGATTTTTTTGCTTTTAAGTTTATTAATTTTTTTGAGGGAGACAGAGACAGTGTGAGCAGGGGAGGGACAGAGAGAAAGTGAGGGAGAGAGAGAGAGAGAGAGAGAGAACCCCAAGCAGATTTCGAAGGGTCAGTGCAGAGCCTGATGTGGGGCTCAAACTCACGAACTGTATGATCATGACCTGAGCTGAAGTCAAAGTCGGAGCCTTAACTGACTGAGCCCCCCAGGGGCCCCTCACAGATTTTCTTAAAAGGGAGTTCATGGGTGAAGAGAAGTTGTAAGAAAAAGGATGCTATAAGAATCCTAGAGCCAAGGAGCACCGGGGTGGCTCAGTTGGTTAGGCATCCATCTTGGCTCATGTCATGATCTCACAGTTCCATTAGTTCTAGTCATACCTGGCACTGTGCAGCCCACTTCAAATCCTTTGTCTTCTCTCTTTGCCCACCCCCCCCCCCCACTTGCACACTCTCTCTCAAAAATGAAAATGAATAAACATTAAAAAAATACCTGCGGAGCCCAACTGAAGGCTAAACTATCAGTGTTAAACTAAGGAATTTTTTTCCTGTTGTAAAGAGAAAAACAATGGAAATCCCGCCTCATAGCCATAGAACAAGCTCCATGTAAAAGTTTTATCCTGTTGCTGTGTGCTGGTGTGTGTTTATTACCCAATATTAAGTTTCTGTTTTAAAATTGTAATATATTCACATGTTTTTGAGGTTTCATGATCCAAGTAAAACTATCAGAAAATTAGCAAATAACAGTTAAAGTATTCTAAATAGATAATATTAGAAGTTAAAGAGAGAAACCAGCCTAGGCAGTTTCAAAAAGGTTGCATATTTCACAGTAAACTGAAAAAAACAGACCCTGTCACCTAACAGTGTTCTTCGCCCCTTGATATCCTTTCTTATCCCCTTCCTCCCCCTCTGTCACAAAGTAATATATATCAATCTAAGGCTATTCAGGGAAGAAAGGAAAACTTTGTTTAGCATATTTTGCCAGACTAACTTTACCTGACCTGTATTCCCTAACCTACAGACATATATCCCAGCATGGGCAAGAAGATCATGCAGCAAGCAGACATAAGTTAAAATCTTTCCCAAATTATATTTAAAACTTCAGAGAAATGTACTTCTAAGTATTTAGGTAAATATGTATTTATAAAGATAAAACCATCCTTCAAGAAATGTATATTACTTGCCACTTTAATTAAATGGACTTTTCTTTTCTTATTCAAAATTTTTCAATGTTTATTTTTGAGAGAGAAAGAGAGAGAGACAGGGCACTAGTGGGGGAGGGGAGGAGCGAGGGAGACAAAAATCCAAAACAGGCTCCAAACTGACAGCACAGAGCCTGATGTGGGGCTCAAACCCACAAACTGTGAGATCATGACCTGAGCCGAAGTTGGATGCTTAACCCTCTGAGCCACCCAGGTGCCCCAGTAAAAGGGCTTTTCAAGACTTTTTTTTTTTTTTATTTTTTTAACGTTTAATTATTTTTGAGAGATAGAGACAGAACACAAGCGGGGAAGGAGCAGAGAAAAAGGGAGGCACAGAATCCGAAACAGGCTCCAGGCTCTGAGCTGTCAGCACAGAACCCAATGAGGGGCTGGAACTCATGAACCTGTGAGATCATGACCTGAGACAAAGTCAGAGGCTTAATTGACTGAGCCACCCAGGCACTCCTCAAGTCATTTTTTTTAAATTTTTTTTAATGTTTATTTTTTTCTGAGACAGAGAGAGACAGAGCATGAATGGGGGAGGGGCAGAGAGAGAGGGAGACACAGAATCGGAAGCAGGCTCCAGGCTCTGAGCTATCAGCCCAGAGCCTGACGCGGGGCTGGAACTCACGGGCCGTGAGATCGTGACCTGAGCTGAAGTCGGACGCTTAACCGACTGAGCCACCCAGGTGCCCCTCCTCAAGTCATTTTTAAAGAGTTAAAATATTTATATACTTTAATGCCTTGATACTTTATTTACTTAGCCTTCATGTCAAAACTTCATTTGCATGTTTTATAACATAATATGCACAATACAGACATTTTTAATATTTAAACTCAAAACAAAATGTGGGAAGCAGTATTTCCCATATCTGAGTCAAATTAGGAAACTGTTAAGCCTAATAAAGCCAAAAAAGAAACAAACAAGTCTTGGATATATTTAACTTGTGATAAGGTACAAAATTATTATTGCATTCAAACAAAGTAGGGAACAGGTAAGGTTGTGGGATATATTAACTAACACTTTCACCCAACGCCTTACATGAATTCCTCTACCCTTAGTTTTCTTACTGTAAAATGAAGGAGTTGGACCAAATAACGTTTCTGTCCCCTCTACTTCCAGGTTATAAAACCTGGACTATACTGTTTATACTGTAATGTGTCACCTGGCACTTAATGTATGTTGAATTTAATTTGATGTAATTATATATTACTTCATTATTTTTGTTGTTCATTGTTTTTGCCCAGTCAGAATATAAGCTTCTCAAAGCAGATACTACCTTAAATTTCCTTAATGGCCACCCTTCCCAACCCAGTCAAACCCCCACATCTAAAGTAATATAATGTGGGCAAGCAATACTTTTTTAGTTATTAATGGTTAATGGATCAATGCAGTGAAACTGGTAATACCTGCCGTACCACTGGACAAAGAAAGAATGCTTTATAGGACTACTGATTTTTGTAAAACATCATATAACTTTCTTCCATTGCAAATGGACTAGAAATAATTTACAGTTTCTTGATTTTACTTTTGGGAAAACTGTACTCCAGGGAGATTAAATTATTTGCCCAAGATCACTCTTTAGATGCTAATAAAATATGAACCATAAAATACTTTGTATTCACACAATTTAAATAAAACTTCTGCTCTCACTTCCAGTACCAAAAACCATGGGATAAAGGAGTTTATAACCCTGAAGACACCAAACAATGATTTGCATATTGGAAGCTTAATGTCCTTTTGTTTGATATGATTCAAACCTATATACAATTGATTCCCAAAGACATGCTGCTTCACAAATGGCATGTCAGAGGAAACCCACTACTTAAAAATCATTGAAAAATATTCCCTAAAATAAATCCTATATAAAAATATAGATGTCCTAAAAGCTGAATTAGGCTATAACACAAAATACTTGTCATATGAAGTAAACTTAAACTTTATGGAGTGTCATTATGATAAGTCATAATTTGAATTCTTCCTGTAAATAAAATAGAGGAAGTATATATGTTTCTGTGAGTGTGCACTGTTAAATTTCAATAATCTTGCTATTTTAGCATATAATTTTTACAAGGTTAGTGCACACAGATTCTAAATAAGAGGAAAATATGGCACAAGTAGCCAGTTAATTGATAGACTTATTTAAATATACTTGCATATACTTGTCTCTGAGATTTTTATTTTTTAATCCAAGACACATTTTGTGCTTACTTTTACATGGAGAAATTTGAGAAAATATACTCAAAGAAATGATAGTCATGGTGGGAAGCTGGGAAAAGCCCTGGTTTGGAGACTGAAAACCAACAATCCTGTATAAGCTTCCCCTCTTACCATCTGGAAAGCCTATTTGGTTTTATTTGTCTGATCTTCAATTTTCCCACTGAAAACTATAGGTATAACCATTCCTCCTTTTTCTACTCAAAATGTTTTGAGACTACATTTATATATATATAAATGTATATATATATATATACATAAATGTATATATATATATATAAATATATATAATATATAATATATATATATTATGTATATATATGTGTATATATATTATGTATATATATGTGTATATATATTATATATATATATACATAAGAAAACTTAATGTTTTGTTTTCATTTCATATGACAGTAAATGAAGTGTAAAATCAGTATGAATCTGAACTTGCATTCTAATCACTTATGGATTTAAAAAAGAAATTAATTTTCATATAGTTTAATTAAAATTCATCAATAAATTACTTTTATTGTCATACTAAATGCTATATTAATTAAAATAGTTTTTGTCAAAGAGAGAAAAATTATCTCTGAGGATTTAGTTTCTTTTTTCTTTTTCCTCTCTATTTTTTGTCTTCCCAAATCTATACATTTGAGTTGAAATTAAGTAGAAAACAGTCATTTTTTTTTTTTTTTTCAGATCTGGGCTGAAAATGATAGCTATAGTCATTGTCACTCTGACTTTCAAAATCTACTGTATTGATTTCATGCTTAACACATTAAAGACAATTAAAAAGACAATTTAACTCCTTGATCATTTGAGGATTTTTAAAGTGCAAAAGATAAAAGAAGCATTTATGATTTCTGCCAAGTCACTTTTCTAATTTGAAAATCTTAACTGAAAGATTATTTATCCAAATTTTAATGTTTGATAATGAAAATGCAGTCTTTCCACAGATGTAACCAAATCTCAAAAGACACTTATCACCCTAAAATAGCTTACCCACTTAATAAACCTGTGTTTTACAATTAAACAGGGCACAGGGCATAAATCTTGCATAGGACATAAATCTTGAGATACCATGGCATATAAATCATTTGATGTTTTCTCCTAACGAAAGATAACAATATGTTAGGGATGATGCCTTCATGATTCCATTGAAAAATAACACCATTTCAAGTAGGATAAGATTATTTTGCACATCACAAACTAGTGTAGAATATCAAGGCATCTTACCTAGTTTTATTCATTCTGGATAGTGAAAGAGCAATAAAATCTTTAGATATAGAACTCTGCTCATACAAAGACATGTAATTTCAAATGTTATAATATAAAATAGATATAATTAAATGTACTTATATATTTCATTTTCCCCAAAGGTAAAGGTTACATATGTCATTGATGAAAAAATGCATCATTTACTTTTATGGTATACTCTTTTTTTCCCTCTTCAATTCCCAGTAAAGTTTCAGCCAACCCTACCACATGCAG
This sequence comes from Panthera pardus, assembly GCF_024362965.1. Lineage (NCBI taxonomy): Eukaryota > Metazoa > Chordata > Mammalia > Carnivora > Felidae > Panthera > Panthera pardus. The sequence goes on from NW_026526843.1 coordinate 52,416,885, forward strand.
AGATATGGATGACCTAAGAATTGTCCTTTTTTCCACACACACAAAAATAACTTTCTAAGAATGTAGTAAAGAAACAAGGAGTCCTGTGCCTCCGAAAATTGGCATGGTAACTGTATACGTTGGTATGAACATGCTTTGACAAAGGCCTTAAAATTCTGTGTGTGTGGGGGAGAGTTTAAGGGGAACACCTTTCAAAATATATAAATTTGAGCCACTATGACAGTTCCACAAAGCAAAAAGGAGAGGGAAATGAAAATATTAAAGAAATATTTACTGAAAACGTAAGAAGAATGAGAAAAGAACACACAAGAGAAAGGATGGGATGCAGAGAAATAGTTTTAGAAAAGTGTAATGAGAAATTCAGAAAACTTGGAAATATTTCCCAATTTACAATATTTGGTTCCCTACTTGTAGCCAAAAGATAACAGACATTTTCAGGCATAGTAAAAAAAAAAAAAAAAATCTAAGGAATTCCATCATAATTTGTGTTTGAAATAAAAAAGCAAAAGACACACACAGCAAGAAATCTTGGTGAGAAAAATGTTGCAAATCTGAGTTTGAAGTAGATGCTCCTTTTTTTGTTTTGTTTTGTTTTGTTTTTGTTAGCTTTGATGTCACTGAAGGGGAAAGGGAAGAGAGTCCAAAGTAGCTAGTGGGAAGGAGGAAATAAAATGGGGATAAATAGAGAAATAACCTAAGTAGATAAAGTAGGGAATAAACAGGGAGGGAAGACTGACAAGCAAAGGAAATAGAATAGAGATAGAGGTGTTTGTTGGGCCTAAAGGGAGGAAAAAGCCAAGATTAAGGGACTAATTGTGGGTAGAGAGAAAGCTGAAGTGGGTAAGGATGGGAGAGATGATGCAGAGGGTTGTGTGGAAAATGGAGTACGGTGAACATAAGTGTGCTTGCAAGCGGCTCAAGAAGTTTACTCTGATGATTGAAGATAGGAAATTTGGAAGCCTAGGATAAGAAGATGAGTATAAAGATACAGTGGATAGATGACTATGACTAAAGATAAATTTTCTCATCCAAATTAGCATTTGTTTCTTTCTTAGTTATACTTCAGGCTTTCTTCATTAATTCACCCTCTTTTCTGGATGTTGCAGTATATTTTTTAATTATTTGCTTCCACTCGTTTTTCCACATGCATTAATTTATTCGAACATTCATTTAAAGGCAAACAACAAGAATGATTCTATTGTGTGCCACCTACTACCCAATTTTCTCATCCTGTTTTCTTTTTAACATATCTGATTGAAAGAAAATATCTTTAAAGGTGGTCTGTGTCCACAAAATAGATGCACACTTCTTAACTCCACAGTGGGGCATCAGGACCTTCACACCTTTCCTTACTTAGTCTGTGTGAAGCTCTTCCAACTCTGCTTCCTGGCTGGCCATTGCCTTGGAATGTTTATTTTTCAAAGCCAGAGAAACACCTTCTTTATGAATCTTTTCTCAATCTCTTAGCAAAATTAATCTTTTCCTACATTATGCTCAATGCAAACATTCATCACATTGTATCATACATTTGTAAGAGTCTCCTGGCTCACAGAGGCATCAAGCCACTTTTTCATATTCTCTTTTGTATTCCTGGTGCCTAGTACATTGTTTGGCACAGTAGGTGACTAATTAATGTTTGTGGATTATTTGGTGAATAAATAATCAGATGATACTTGCTTTAAAATATGTGAAGCAAGGGGCGCCTGGGTGGCTCAGTTGGTTGAGGGTCCAACTGGCTCAACTCATGATCCCCCATGGGTTTGAGCTGGCAAGGGGCTCTGTGCTGACAGCTCAGAGCCTGGAGCCTGTTTCAGATTCTGTGTCTACCTCTCTCTCTCTCTCTCTCTCTGCCCCTCCCCTGTTTGAGCTTGCTCTCTCTCTCTCTCTCTCTGAAAAATAAATAAATAACCATTAAAAATGAAATAACTTACATTAAATATGTGAAGCAAAATTACTGGAGAAAATTAGATTTCAAATTTTTATGCTGTAAATAATTTCCCATAATACTAATAGAAAATGTGGCAACCAAACATATTTTGTCAAAGTAGGTTAAAGCCAGTGGTTAATGTAAAGTCTCCTTGTCAGTGTGGCTCCCCTCATGCCTCCAGAAACTTATAAATCCTGGATAAAGGCTGTTGTGGACTGATTGCACAGAGAAAGGAGAATTTTATGCTTTCTAAGTCCCCTACCAGATTTCTTCCTGCCACCAGCATTCTAGAAGCTCTCTATTAGGAATTTCTATCTTGCAAAAAACATAAAGTTTTGGATACCAAGAGAATAAATAGTGTGAAACTTGGAATCTATTCTGCCATGGATCCCAGCTGCCAAAACCCAACATTACTTGGGCGTCCATCAGAATTGCATTCTGGTGATTTGAAGAAAGAAGAAGAAGAAGAAGAAGAAGAAGAAGAAGAAGAAGAAGAAGAAGAAGAAGAAGAAGAAGAAGATGAAGAAGAAGAAGGAGGAGGAGGAGGAGGAGGAGGAGGAGGAGGAGGAGAAGGGGGAAGGGAGGAGGAGGGGAAGGGTAAGGAAGGAGAAGGAAGAGAAGGAGAAGAGGAAGAAGAAGACTCCTTTCAACCCTCAGCAAATATTTGAACTCTAAAAAATGAATGTGTGTTTATGACTGGTCTGAGTTTCCTTCCCATTCCTGTAATTCAAACGCACAGCAACTGTGCGTTTCCAAACTATAAGTTTGCTGCCTTTTCTGATATACCACGTAAGGGAAGCCTTCCATCAAAGGGAACAAGAAAACAAAACCCTAGATTCACAAAACATAAGAATTATTTGCTCCTGCTCCCATTCCCCCAAATTTTCCACCTGCCTCAAAACCAAAATACAGTAGGTAAGCGGTTTGTTTTAATCCGCTATATTTCCTTTGGGAAATTGTAATTTCCTTGGGAAGGTAAACAGTTCTGAGACCCAATCGCCTACATTTGTCCTATGTCCCCTCCCTCTTGCCCAGTGCAACCTTCTCTACTTGAGCACTGTGGTCCTTCTCCCATAACTAAAGAAAGGATTGTTGGCAATCAGGGGAAATGGATAAGACTCCAATTCAGGAAAGCCGGTGGATTACTCCTTAAAACGAAAAAAGGAAACTCAGAAAGGAAGCTTCCTTCTTGAAAATCCTATTCCCGAATCTTCTGAATTTGGCGCGCCGATATCCATAAGTGACTGTGCAGCATGGTGCATGGTGGCCTCTCCTCCCCCGCAGCAGCAACTAGAACCTTTCTTTTCACAACTCCCAAGTTCCAGTCATCTCTTTCAGTTAAGGGTATTCCTCATTCAGCGCCACCGCCTTTGATTGACCCACTCCTCCTCCACCGCAGCATTTCTTTGCGGAGAGGAACCTCTTAGCTTTCTAGGGAGCTTGCTGGGTTGCATGAGAAAAGACAGCCACGGGATTTTAAAGACGCCCGTCTTCACATCCCCTTTCCTTTTCACCCAAGAAGGAGAAAAAACAGCGGGAATTTAACACTGGTAACTACTATTATTTTATCCGAAGAACGTGCCCTCCAAAATGCCACTAAATAAGTAAATTCACAGTTAATAGTGAAGATATAAACTGAAAGGGGGAGAGAACAGGGGTGGGGGAGAGGAAAGAAAAGTTTAGGACCGCGGGAAGACCCTAAACCTGTGGTTGATCCTGAGGTTCAAAACCAGCTGCATCTTGGCCCGCAAAAGTCGCCCTGGCCTCCCAGGTCTCCGCGCGCCTCTTGGTAGCTTGTGAGCAAGGAGGGGCCGAGAGCTGGAGCGCCGCGGCAAGGAGGCTTAAAGCAAGCGACAGCGGCTGCGCACCGGGAGCGCGCGGGGCAGGGCTGCTTGCGTTCCCGACCCGGGCTACCTGCTCAGCCTACTCCAGGCCTGCCTTGCCTCTCCTGGGTTGACATCATTGCCAGAGGTGGGGGTGGGGGCTGCCCCTGCAAAGGCTACTGGAGAAAAAGGTTCTTGGGCCTCGCTAGCGGAGGCGCTCCCTTACCGCTAGGCACGAGCAGCGCGGTGGCAGTTGTGGCTGGACTCCCCCGCGCGAGCTGCGCAAGGCAATTCTTAATTTACCAGAGGGAGAAAAAGGTATCTTTAGACCTTAGCGTGTCTATCTCTTGGTTCATTTATCAAATCTGCCCGCACATCGACCGCTCTTTCTCGGTTGAACCAGACAAAGGCAGGGAAGGGGGAAACGTCTACAAAAACTATTACTTCTACCTGCTTCCAAATGCCACCCCTCCCATCAATCTACGCAGGCGAAAGGGCAGCTCTGAGGCTTAGATTTCCCGCCCTGATCTTGCGAGTTTGTTTCAAACAAGATTACCAGTGGAATTCCATCCAGTCGTTACCAAGTTCAGAAGGTGCCTGCAAGTACCCTCGCCTCCCCCCGCCCCTTTTTTTGAGTCACACCTGTTTTAAACCTTTTATGGGAGGAAGAATCGCTTTAGTTATAAAGCGCCACTACCTTCTATGTTGTGCAGAATTCTCTGCACTCTCCTCTGGTTGTTTCCTTGTTGCAGCGCTTAGGAGCACCCAAGCGTCTCCTTTAACACCATCGCCCCCTCCCCATATTTTCTCTCCACTTCCCTGCTTATCCCGATTTTTAAACACTATCTTCTACGTATTTTCCTTCGTACAGCTATTGTGCTAGGTTTACCTGCCACCGTGAGATATTTGCACACAGGGACCTCGTTTCGTTTTGTTCTTCTTATTTAATTTTATTTATGCTTTTAACCTAGCCCTTCTTCTCTTCTTCGATCTTTGCCTTGTGGGTTTGTGCCGCAATGGCGCAAGTTTCGATTCCCAGCCCCCAGCCAACATTTTGGAAGGGCACTCCACTGGGAGATGCTAGGGGGAGGGCCCTCCTACAGACGTGTGTGCACACGCATTGTACACACGCACCCGGGCGCCTGGCACCCAAAACTGCATAGGCGGCCAAAGTGGCAACACCCGGAATAATTCATTACGGAAATGGAGAGGCATTTTCAGTTGAACTTTAAACGTCTTTCCTTAGAGGAGGAAAGGAAGTGGTTCCCACTATACACTCCTGGAAAGAGACCTCCCCTCCCCCTTATTTTGCAAGGAGAGGAAGTCAATTTGTGGCCAAGCGCTCATACCTAAGTGTCTCCAACCGAAGACACACTGCCTCTCTGCTCTTCTAAAGTCTCTAAAGAACAGGACCCATTTGCGGCTATGAGCTTTTAAAAAGTAACCTTTTTCTGATGATGTCTTTATTGAGGCATTCGTTTTCAAAAAAGGGGGATGTTTATGACTACGCGCTTAAAAAAAACAATTCCTTTGTGGAGAGATGAACTGTTTTTCGGTTGTATCCTATTAAACGTCATTCATTTATGGACGAGGTAAGGTTTTGTTTTGTTTTGTTTTCTTTTTTCTTCTTTTTTTGGATAAGGGAGTAAAAGTCATTTCTTTAGTTAAAGAGGAACCCTTTTGCGTTTGGCTACTCTTTCTTTCTTTCTTTCTTTCTTCTTCTTCTTCTTCTTCTTCTTCTTCTTCTTCTTCTTCTTTCCTTGAGGAAAGGATGGTGTTTTTCGGCTACGCGATTATAAGTAATTCAAAGCTAGGCAGAATTTTCCACCTACTATCTCAACATTCAGCAGGTGCTGGCTGAGCAGAGGTCCATAAGTAGGGCGGGAAGAAAAGGCAGGGAGGCCAGCGCCAGGCATAATGGTCCTGGGGGACCCTGTGCGCTCTGTGGCGCGCTGCGATATCCTTCACTCCGCGCCAAGATTCGGGTCCCCAAGGGTTAGAACCAGCCTGGCAGGGATCCAAACCCCGAGCCCCCAGAGATACGAGCACAGCAGCTTGGCTGTAGGAGGTCTGAGCCCGATTCTGGGCTTCCAGGCATTGCCTCTCAGCTCTGGCAGCTCAACCTGGCTAGCCAGAGTCCCGGGTGTGATCTTTTCTCAGCACTTGCCCCAATCATAGAATTTCTCTCAGCCTCGCTTAAGCTGGCTGTATCCATTAAAGTGAAAATACCTTTTTACAGGGCCAATGTCGGGGAAATTCATGAGCGGACACTTTTCTGACAGAAGTGAGAATTTTCGCAAAGTAACCAAGCCAAGCCAAGCAGTGACAGTGCCAGGAATATATGCTATCTGCGCTCACCTCTTTTTTTTTGTCCTTTCTCTGACCTCCAACAGATTGGGGAAGGGGGAAGGGAAGACACCAGAAGCATCTCTAAAACCACTCTTGTTATAGTCTAGACTCCAGGGGTGGACAGCAGGAAACCTCCGCGCACTAAGTGTGGTACTCACGCCTCACAGGCCGCACTTCACCCGGGGCCGTTACTTACCCAGTGAAAGAAGCCTCTAGAGTAGAATGAGGTGGTAAGTAAAAAAGGGAAAAGGCTTCCTCCAGCTCCACGGAGACGGTGATTGCTGTAGCGGGCTCTACCGCCACAGCTTACAATCCGTGGAGCAGCTGGAGTCGTGGAGGCTGTCTCTACGACTGTTCACAAAGCCGGGGTTTCCTGGGCTGCCTGTGTCGCCGCTGCTAAAGTCACCCCTCGCACTGTTTAGGCTGCTTTCTGCTTTGTCGTGCCGGTTTCTGCGCGTAGCTCGGGCTCATGGCTCCTGTTGCCCTGACTGTTCACCGTCTGCACTGAGCCTGTGCCAAGCCAGCCCTTTTCAAAGGCGAGGGGGAGGTACTAGATAGAGGGGAAGAAGGGGGAAGGAAAGGGGGTGAGTGAGTGGAGGGCGGGGATGGGGGGGAGAAGTAAACCAGTGCCCGGGACGCCTGCTGGGAGGGGATGGCGCAACACCTATGGCTGGGTACCCCCGTCGGTTCCCCACTCTCTGCACCCCACATCTCTCGCAGCTCCAGGAACCTTTTCCCACACACACCCCTGGCTGACGGGGAATGGGGGAGAAGGGCGGGGGCGAGATGGAGGCAATCTTATGAAGTTACTGTTTGCCGCCCCGCGAAGGCAGCACAATGTACGCTGGCTGCACGCTCACGTGCTAGACCCGGGCTGGGGAAAACGTTCTACTTTCCGGCTGCGAGTTTTGCATAGTAAAAAATAGGGCATGCATTGCTCCTTTCGGTCCTCCACTCGCTTATGTCTTGGCTTTCTTTTAAGCTTAACTCACTCACATTATCTTACAGAAGTTTTATTTCATTTTTGTTATGTGTGCTTTTCTCCCGATCCGCCTGAATGCCCGGACTCCAGCTAGAGAACAAGCTTCCAGAAGCACCATTTTCTCATACAAAGGATACTTAAGGAAAACTAGTGGAAGTAGGGACAGGAGCCGGGCCAAATCGAAGTTGGAGCCAATAGACTGTGTCTGCATATTTCATACTCAACTGTGAGCCACTTTCAGTACCTCGCTTGCCTTTCAGATTGATAGTCTGGGGGTGGCAGAGAGGGGAATAAAGAGGAAAATCTAGTATTTGTCTACTCCAGATAGCAAGTATGTATGCGAATAAGCACGTCTCGGGCTTTAGGCTGCTTTAGCGAGGTCCAGCACTTCGCTGCCTGGGACCCAGCAGCATTGCGGGTGCAGACATTCCTGAGGTAGGAAAGGATGCAAGAGAGGGAGGAACCTAGCCCTACGCCCGCAAGACTGGTGCTTGCCAGCATGCTCAGGCTGACTAGTCAGTGACCCCAGGGTGGGCATAGACGTGCCAGGTCTCCCAAGAACACTAAAGCCTGGGGAGGCAGTTTGGCTGGCCTATGGCTCTGACGGGTCGTGGATATCTAGAAACAGGTCTAATTTTCCTGTCCCTGTCATGAGATTAAAAGCTAATAGCAACAACCAAAACCATCCCAGCTGGTCCTCTCTGATTTTTACTCCAAAAAGCAAGTCCTTCAATGTACCCAGAGGCCAAACAATGAACCAGGTGAATTTCTAAATTCCTCTTTAGAAAGGTGTAGGGTTTTAGGGGAAAAATCCATTTTCCATGCTCAATCAAGAGAAAAATTTATCTTTCTAGTGCTCTGCTTTGTTTGAGGAGGAGGCTGTCTTTTCTGAAATAAGAGAAAAAAGTAGATAATGTTTTTGGGTGCCAAGAGCACAGTATTCATTTTTATTTTTGTCTACTGAATGAAAGGGGGAATGCATCTGTGTAAGGTAGAACATCAAGAAGGAAAATAAAATTGCTAATTATCATGAGTTGATTTTCTCTAATAGCTTTTTTTGTGGAAAGTTTTTGTTTTTGTTTTTGTTTTTGTTTTTAATGGAAGGGAAAATCTTTACAACTTATTTCCCTAGTATGTCCATCTCCATCTTCATAACTGCCTTCATTCCAAGTTCTGATATATTTTAAAGATTAGCACTTTGGTTCAAATAATTCTCACATCACTTACCTTTTCTTTTTTTTTTTTTTTTTAACATGTAAAGTTTCCATTGAGAGCGTCATTACCACTGCAGTTCAGTCTGATCTTCATGAAAGAGGACACACTGAAATACTTACTATTACATTTTACTCCTCTTGTAACTCTGCTTTCATAATTCACAGTATCCAGCATATGCACTGTCCTCTTCTTGGTAGCTAGGAAAATATCTTGGAGATGAAATCAGAAGCTGTCAAATGGTTACAGTTCTGATATGTGGTTTGCACTTCTGGATAAGACTGTGCCATAGAGAATGGCAGGAACTCAATGAAAATAAAATCACTGATTAATCCAGGACAGTGTGGCAAAGCCATGCCATGGAGTCACTCTCAGAGCACTGATAATCATTTATAACATCTACTTTAGACACTAATTAACTGATTTCTTAAAATCTCCATCTAAATTCAATGCACAGGATAGACCTATTCAGTGAGTATTATGAAATATTTAGTTATCATCCTGACAGATTCAAGAGATTAATATTATTGTCTACATTTTACAGTTCCTGAAACTGAAGTTCATAGAGGACAGATAATTTGCACAAGACCATGGAGGTGAAGAGTAACAGACTCTGGATTTCCATTCAGAGTGTCTTAACTCCTAAATTCAGCTACATGGTTGCTTTGTAGTTAATCTGTATTATTCTATAATATACAGCACAGCATTTAGTTTCAAGTGTATAGTCCAATAGAAAATTATCTCTGTAGAGTAGAAACATTACTTACAGACCAAGGAGACTACCAGTTGAACTAAGTAAACCAGAAAATCATCTGAAAATTTTAGTTTGCTGATAAGACTGACAGAAATCCACATCTGAAAATAATGAAAATGTTTCCCATTTCTCTTTTCCTGTGTTCTGTCTGATGGTGGCATAAATGACCAATGGAATAACCAAAAGCCAGGACACCTGGCAAAAGCTCTCCTCTTAGTGTTCTAACTCTAAAAGGACTGATGGGGACTCAGCTGGATTTGTGTACAAAGAGCAGGACTCCTTCACTGAATGCCTTTTATGTACCATCAGTCCTATTAATCCTCAAAAACATTCTGTGACATAGCTATTATTAGCTTCACTTTCTTTTTCTTTTTAAGAAATGAGGAAACAGATGGGGCACCTGGGTGGCTCAGTCGGTTAATGGTCCGACTTCCGCTGAGGTCATGATCTTCCGGTTTGTGAGTTGGAGCCCCGCATTGGGCTCTGTGCTGACAGCTCAAAACCTGGATCCTGCTTAGATTCTGTGTCTCCTTCTCTCTCTGCCCCTCCCCCACTTGTGTTCTGTCTCTCTCTATAAAAATATATAAATAAAAAAAATAAAATAAAAAGAAATGAGGAAACAGATTCAAAGAGACTAGATAAAATGCCCAAGGTTCTAAAGGTATAAATTATAGGTTGGGAAATTCAAACCCATGTCATTTCCACTCTACTATGCTGACCCTCTGCATATGGTCCTCCAATTGTGTGGCTACAAGTTTTCAGAATTTGCTTTACATTAAAAGTTATATAATTAACAAAAACCCTCAAAAGTTAAAAGGGAACTGTGTGAATTTGGTTTCTGGAGAAAATGGCATGAAGGAGCAATGACATATATTGCATTTTGTTTGTTCAGTCTTCCAGTTTGGAACTTAATACAGGGTTCTGCTAAAATCAGAAAAGGGAAATTATGGTAATGTGTACCCTATAAACATGGAAGTATGTCTAATTTATGAAGATTAATCTATGAAGCCATTATATAATTATAGAATAGATCCCAGAAGAGATTTCAAATACTTCAGTGGATAAGGATGTTTATCAGGCTGGTAAGAATTGATGAAAACTGAGAAAGTGTTAATGTGCAGAGGGGTTGATCAGTCAGGGAGACCTAGTATATAAAAAAAAAAGTCAAAGAGATGAGCATTGGTAGCTCTTTTTCATGTTCATTTTCATCTCACTAGTGAAACCACCAGTATGAGATTGATGAAGGAAATAAAATATTTTTAGGTTTCAATTGCCCTTACATTGAAATACCCCTTATCAAGCAGTCTGATTGCAATTTGCCTTACCATGTACTCTGCAGAGAGAATGCACTGGTCATACAGATAGATGAGAACAGGTACTTTGCATCATTTGATAGTTATCTTGCATAAAATCCCATTCATCTTTGTGTTGTCCACAACTTGCACTGTACATTGTATATAAATATTACAATCAATAAATCATTGTTATTGACTAAGTAGGCGTGTATGTGGTCATAAAAATGTAAGACTGGATAAATTACATTATGATATTTTTCAGTATTCAATATTAACCATCATTGGGGTGCCTGGGTGGCTCAGTCGGTTAAACATCTGACTTGGTTTGGCTCATGTCATGATCTCATGGCTGGTGAGTTGGAGCCCCTGCATTGGGCTCCCTGCTGGCAGTGCAGAGCTTGTTTGGGATTCTCTGTCTCTTCCTGTCTCTGCCCCTCCCCCACTCCTACTCTATTTCTGTCTCTAGATAAATAAACTTAAAAACAAAATATTAACCATCAGCAACAACTGCAGTTAGGAGGAGGCAGTGATGCCCAGTGGTTCAGAAAAGAACTTTGGTGTTAGACCAAATTTGGAGTTCTGGCTCTGGCATTTTCTTCCTTTCTTTTTTAATATTTATTTATTTATTTTGAGAGGGGCAGGGAGGGACAGAGAGAGGAGAGAACCCCAAGCAGGTTCTGAGTTGTCATCTTGGAGCCCCCCGACCCCCTCCCCGCCCCCACCCGCGCGGAGCTCACCTCAGGAACCTGTGACCTGAACTGAAACTAAGAATAGGATGCTTAGCCACCTAAGCCACCCAAGCACCCCTGGCTCTCACATTTTCTAGGTGTGTGGCTGTGGGCAAATTAATCTCTAGACCTGTATTGTGAAGTAAGATAGACCCTAGTCCAGCGCCTGAGTGGCTCACTAAGTTAAGCGGTTAAGCAGCCATCTCTTGATTTTGGCTCAGGTCATAATCTCACAATTCATGCGGTTGAGTGGCCCAGTGGGGCTCTGTGCTGACAGTGTGGAGCTTACTTGGGATTCTCTCTCTCCCTGTCTCTGTGCCGCTCCCCCAATTGTGTGTGTGTGTGCTCTCTGTCTCTCTCAAACGTAATAAACATTAAAAAAAGATAGACACTAGCCACAGGAGACTAGTGAGCACTTGCAGTGTGTCTAATCCAAATTGAGATGTGCTGTGAGTATAAAATACACACCCTATTTTGAAGACTTAGCACATGCACAGACACACATGTATTTAAAATATATCATTAATATTTTTATTTTTATTTTTTATCATTAATATTTTTATATAAACTGTATGATGAAGTGATAACAGTTTGACTAATTGGTTAATCATATTACTAAAAAATAATTTCACCTGTTTATTTTCAATATTTTAAATGTAGCTGCTAGAAAATTTTAAATTACATATGACACTTGAATTATATATATTTTACAATGAGCTATCCTAAAAAGTTTCAATTTTGTTATCTAAAAATGGAGATGGGACACCTGGGTGGTTCAGTCGGTTAAGTAAGCATCCGACTTTGGTTCAGGTCATGATCTCATAGTTTTGGTCCATGAATTCGAGCCCTGCATCGGGCTCTGTACTGACAACTCAGAGATTGGAGCCTGCTTCTGATTCTGTCTCTCCCTCTCTCTCTGCTCCTTCCCCGCTCACATTTTCTCTTTCTTTCAAAAATAAACATTAAAAAGTTTTAAATGGGGATACAACCTCATTTTCCTCAAATTATTGACTAATATTTAAATAAGATAATGCACCTGAAATTCTTAGCACAGTGTCTGACATTAAGTTAAAAAGCTATCACTCTCCAAGAGTTAGTAAATAAAGATGTTAAGTAAAATTTAAAAATAATTAATGTTTATTTTTGAGAGAGAGACAGAGTGCAAGCTGGGAACGAGCAGAGAGAGGAGACACAGAATCCGAAGCAGGCTCCAGGCTCTGAGCTGTCAGCACAGAGCCCAATGTGGGGCTCAAATTCAGACTGCGATATCATGACCTGAGTGGAAGTCAGACGCTTAACCGACTGAGCCACCCAGGTGCCCCTTAAGTAAATTAAAAAAAAAAAAAAAAAAGAAACTTAAACCCTATTGGATTAGGGACTACCTCAGGAGAAAACTTTAGTTAAGAATTAATTTTATTTATGTATTTATTTATGTATTTATGTATTTATGTATTTATTTATTTTAAGTTATTATTTTGATTCCAGTTAGTTAACATATAGTGTAATATTAGTTTCAGGTGTAAATATAGTGATTCTACACTTCCATACAAGACCTGATACTCATCACAACAATTACTATTATTACATTTTATCCCAAGTGAAATCATTCTACTTCTCTTTCTTAGAACAACAGATATACATGTGTGCTTCTGGGAGGAGGAACAATATTGTGACACATAAAAGTGATAATGTGTATGGAAGTGCCTTGAAGAGTTAAAAGAACTTTCTCAATTCCAAACATTTTTACTATCATAATTTGTACAGACACTTTGACATTTAATTGGTGGATATTTCTAGCATTGAGGCATTCAAGTCACAAATGAAAATGAGGCTGAAATGGTGCAGGTACACAGAGGCAAATGAATTTATCCAGAAGCTAAAGTTACAGGAATGGGAGAAAACTTGGTATTTAACCAAAGATCTATGTTTTCAGTAGTTTAACTACAGAAATACCATACCTGGCTGATAATAGAATGCATTGTGCCACTAGAAACACTAGAGAGTGCTGTTAGTGAGAGCTTAGAAGGATGTATTAAGTCCTCCAACATCATTTACCTTCTACATCACTGTAGATGAGGAGACTTTGTGAAGGGTGTACCTGTGAAAGGAAACTAGCATTTCTCCATTCCCTCTTGTACATGACTTGGAAGGTTTTGTTTTATTTTGGTTTTTCTTGTTTTATTTTGTTTTGTTTTGTTTTAGTGCCAGGACTAGCCTTACAACATTATCAAAATAATAAAATGTTAGAAATTTGCTATAATGCTTGGGCAAATAATTGGGAAAAGTTTTCAATGATTCCCTACTCTGAGAAAAAAAAAAAAAGCCCAAGGAGGGGTTGATGAGAAATTCCCAAGAAAGGGCTTTCAATGAAGGAAAGATTTCAACAGGAATTCCTGACCACTCTAACAACCTCTGTAATTAAATAGGGGTAGGGAAAATGCTTGGTAATCATGCCATATAAGACTCTCTCTCTCTCTCTCTCTCTCTCTCTCTCTCTCTCTCTCTTTCAGCTTGAATAGCTACCGACGCTTGCCGTGGACAGAAACTACAGCTGAAATTCTCTCATAAAAGCCTTGGAATGATGGCCTCATATGTATAGCTGAACTTTTACTGAAGCACTGAGCTCTGATTAGTGCAATTAAGTGAGTAAAGGTATGTAGTGTTGTTTTCAGGGGTGCTGTTCTTACTAAAGAATCTGTTTCTCCTACTGTAGTCTTTTTTCTGCAGATGAGTAGTTGCAAATCGTACCGGATGAGGTTTTTCATCAGTGTGTTATTTACCTGTAATGTCATGAAAGGACATGAGCAGGGAAAATTGTATCTTAAAAGCATGGCAAGATCATAATACTATTAATGGATTCTGTCCTTGTTTCCCAAGGACAGGCTTTAGCTTGAGTTATTCAGATGTTGCTTGGTGAGGTGAAAGAGTCAAAGAGGTTTTGGTTGCTGAGGAAACAAGAATTATTTTTTGTTATTTCTTTTAACATGGAGATTGAGTTTATTTTTTTCTTATTCTATCCAAACTTCTATGTTATCTCTTTTCAAGAAATAGGGGTCAGCTACTGCTCTAAATTTAGGTAGTACACACACATAAGAAAATAATAATATAATTTCTCCAAAGCAATAGATTAAGATTGATAACAATATACATTTTTAATTTTTTATGTTTATTTATTTTTGAGGTGGGGGTAGAGGCAAAGAGAGAGAGACACACAGAATCTGAAGCACAGATACTGACGTGGGGCTCGAACTCATGAGCTGCGAGATCATGACCTGAGCCGAAGTTGGACATTTAACTTATTGAGCCAACCAGACACCCCTAAAAATATACATTTTTAAAGAGTCCTGGGCTAATTGCTTACCACTCAGAGCCTTCTTTATTTTTAGGCCTCTTTATTTCTATTATAAGGTATGACTATGAGCTAAGTAGACTTAACTTTTGTATAGTTTGTGAAATCAGTTATATTTCTTGATGTATGATAACAAATATACTGCGTATTCCATTGAAAGATGTAGAAAACCACTTTACTTTTTGTTTTTTAAACAACCATGGTTGTGGTTTAATCAACATAGCTTTTAATAAATGGCTACTTTGAGTCATTTTTCATTGACTAGAGTACTGCAGATACCTCATTTTAAATGGTTAAATATATGTTTAGATAATCAACATAGGATTTCTGCTTTCTTTTAAGATTGAATAGTTTTTATTTTATCATTACTGAAAATTAGCTGAATGTCAGTTTCTGTAATTGGATAAAATATAAAAGCCAAGAATTTTTCTCATTTGCCAAGACACAGCTGTTCTTCACTATTCCTTTTATATTTTCTTTCACGTAAAAGGAAGATCAGTGACTCATTTTACTTTCATGTAAAAAAATGTCTTGAAATTTTCAATTAATTGTTCTTTGTTGATGGAGTTCTAAATAAAGTGAAACCACAGATGCAATTTGGCACACTATTGATTTTTAATTAAGATTTTATTTTTAAGTAATCTCTACACCTAACATGGGACTTAAATTCACAACCCTGAGATCAAGTGTTGCATGCTCTACCAACTGAGTCAACCAGATGTCCTAGCACACTGTTGATTCTATTGTGCTTATCTGACAGGCTACATAGTGAAGGAAGAGTGTTTGAAGCATAGAAAGGTTATCATACAACATAGTATAACACAAAATTGGCAATGAAAATAATGTATTGTTCCTGTATTCCTTCTACTGTGAATGTTGTTATTATCAGTAGGCTCCATCTTTTCTAGTTCTGTTACTGTTCTTCAAAGCACTAAAAGGAGCTTTACTTTCAAACTGAATTTAATTCTGTCATATCAAAGAATCCTTTAAAAATCTCCACCATGTCAACTAAGGAGTTTTCAGATTCAGTGTCCTTTCAGACCAGGTGTCTTGAGGTGAATCTAACAAATACAAGTCTTATTCCAAGTCTAATTCTAGTGATCTAATTTGTACAATTAGCCATCTACCTTAGTTATCTGATTGACACCACTATTACCACTAGTACATACTGCTAGTACCAGTGTGGAGGTTCTGATCCTCACTTGGAGCATTGCCTACTTTCAACTCGTCCATTTCACTGGTGCTCTAGGTTCAGTATCAATGAAATATTACCTGCTTGGCTGAGGGTCATGATCCCAACAGGACAGCCTTCTAGACTTTCCTTTAAATACCAAATAACTTATGACTCCAGCCTCACATTTCATGTATTACATTCTTGGACCATTTATTCTACAGAAGATGCTGAAGTGGCTAGGCTATGTTGGTAAGGCTTTGTAATTCATCACAACAAGTAATGATATGTTAATCAAAGATGTTTATAATTTTTGAACAGTGCAACTGAATTACTTAACACATACACTTCCATTCCCATCAGTTATAAATTATTCTCCCAAAGTAACCATAGGAATGTAACAGTCAGAATAATTTCAATAAAATATCTAAAAAATGTGAAATTAACTTTTTTCATAAACTTGTTAAATGACAGGTTTCCAAATGTTCTATGAATTATTAAAATTACTTCTGTTTTTGTATAAGGATTACTTGTGGTGAGAGGCCTAAATGGTTCTGAAAAGGCAACAATATTTTAAAAATGCATTTACAAGAGAAGGTGTGTGGTAACTTTGAAGTGTGTATCAACTGGTGACATAGACAATGAAATGTATATTTTCAAAGTTAGTCAAGGTCCTCAAGAATTATATACTTACATTAAAAGTTTTAACTGTATCTGTCATTTTTATAAACTAACATTTATGGAGAATTAAATGATACTATAGTTTGTACCAAATCTATTTTTAACTCTGTGCCATTCTAGTCTCTTTTTCTTCAAAAGTCTTTCTGGGTTAATAATGCTTAAAAGTTATATAACTTAAAACTTTTTCTGAACTATAGTGCCTGCTTCTTATACTTTACAGAACTGTGACATGAGATGCAGCCTAGACTTGTAAATTGTCAGATAAACAATATCTTTATTGTAACATTAGATTTGCTTTACCAAGAAGCTCTAAATTATAGTCCAGTAAACTCTTAAAATTAACTTGGCTTATTCAACTAATAATAAATTAAAAGAGATCCAAAAACTAGAAGATAAGTCTTTTGTCTTAAAGGTATGTGTGAGAATTAGTAACCTGGATTGGGTCTTTAGGAGGAGGAGAAGGAAAAAGGGTATGAAGAACAGGCAACCTTGGGATCCTGAGGAAGGGAAGGCAATACAGTGGAAAAACAACTCAGGAGGCCAGAGGACAAAAATGGTGTGTGTGCTGTGGCTAAGGTCCTCTAGGGGGCAGGAGGGGAACATGTTAGACTTGGGGGAGGTAGGGGTGCTGTCCAGATGGGAAACAGGTTTATTTAGAGTAGGACCACCTGTGTCTTCGTATCCAATATATGTGGTTAGTTTGCAGTGGGAGCTTATGAAGAGTTAATTCAACCAGGGAACCCTTTTCAAATAGTATAAAAAATACTGCTAAGCAGTTTTAAAAGCATCTCTCTGGACTCTTCAAACTTGTCTGCCCATAATGATGAGCTAATCCTATTGCATATAGCTATGTTATACTACTGACATTCATGTTACCCTTTATGTACTGCTTCCCAGAACAGACCAGACTCCATTACAAAACTGGGGATAGGAAGAGCGATATATGGACAAAAGAATGAAAGAAAAGCAGTCACTGAGGGAAAAGAAAATCGGAGGTAAGGATAGCTGTATTATTCACCCACTTATTTGTTAGTTCATTTACTCATGAATAACCAAATATTTAATGAAAAACTATATATTCAAGACGCCTAAAATTCATTCCTTAAATAGCCTTTCCATCTCACCTGTATTTTATAGATCTAGATAGTGAGTTATATAATGTTGAGTACTATATATATATATATATATATATATATATATATGTATATATATGTATGTATATATATTATATTATTTATTATATACTAATTATATATTCATTATATATTTATTATATATTATATTATGTTATGTTATATTATATTATATTATATTATATTATATTATATTATATTATATTGAGGGAGGCAGGGAAAAGGGATTTATAATATCAATTTATTTGCAGAAAATAAATATCCTTTTCTACTCTATCTCCATTATAACTTACATCATTCCTGAGGAGCCATTTGCCCTCACATACATTGCAAAAGTAAAATGAATCCCATATTGGGGTGCCTGGGTGGCTCAGTTGGTTAAGCATTCATCTCTTGATTTTGGCTCAGATCATGATCTCATGGTTTGTGAGATCGAGCCCTGCGTTGGTCTCTATGCTGACAGTGCAGAGCCTGCTTGGGATTCTTTGTCTTCCTCTCTCTCTCTGCCCCTCCCCTTGGTTCTCTCTCTCTCTCAAAAACAAACATTAAAAAAATGAATATACTTTATATAACAACAATGGCATGAGATGTAGTCTCTATGTGTGTGTATACATAAATATGTATACATAGATAAAATGATAGATTTATGGATATCGGGATATAGATATAGATATAGATATAGATATAGATGTGTAGTTTTGAAACAGTATGTTGTCGCAATGTAGATCATTTGAACAGCCACACAGTGATCAAATGACTGATACAAACAGAGGCAGATCTACTATAAAGCTAATGAAATTTAAGCTTAAGACACCTCACTTGTATAGACCTTAGAAGAGGTCTGAAAATCATTGTCATATGAAGGAATAATCAAATGATATGCAGCCAAAAAATGTTGGAAAGAAGTATTCTAGACATATCAAGCAGTTTGTTAACACACATATACTATTCTCTTGGATTTTTCAATGTTTGTGATATCAGCTTTTATAAATTTGTCCTTTGTTGTGATTATTTTTTCTCTATAAATTAATATTTTTAAACCAAATTATATTATTAATTTTGTATCATTTTGTTAAAGAGAACCCCTATGTATAAGTTTAAGACTCCACAATACCATGACTTGCTCCCTATTTATCCATGTCAAAAAACCTCCCTTTTATTTTTCCCAAGTAATTAAAAATATTCTTAAAAGTGAAATTTAAATTATAGGCTTGAGTCTTTTACTAAGTGCATTAATTTAGACCTACAAAATAACTTCAATTTTTAATTCTGAATTTTTTAAGTTTATTGATTTATTTTGAGAGAGAGAGAGAGAAAGTAGGGGAGGGGCAGGGGGGGGGCGGAGAGAGAGAATCCCAAGCAGGCTCTGCAGCTCCAGCATAATGCCCTATACAGGGTTCGAACCCATGAACCACGAGATCATGACCTGAGCTGGAACCAAGAATTGGACGCTTAACCGACTGATCCACCGAAGCGCCCATAATTCTGAAAAATTTTTAATCATTTCTGTAGCTATCTAGAATATGATTGTTGACCACATCTGCAACTAAGTGGAACATTGAAGCAAAACATTTATACACATGAGGAAGATATTTTGGTCTTTTAATTAAGGGACAAAAAGCATGCAATCGGTACAATATGGAGCTCAGTAAAGTAGGAGTGTCCATTATCATCTTGGAAATCATAGAATTTGCTCAAGTTTTGGGTTTTGGGTCATAAGACATTTTTCTTGTCACATAATCATCTGTCATGTTTAAAGGATATATGAAATTCCTGAGAAATCAAATAAAATGGAATTTTATATTGAACATAAGATAGGAAAGTATCAAATCAATCTTTCTTTCAAGTTCTATGATGACAATACTCCTTAGGATTAGATTTGCCTCTACTTTCAACTGCTAAATATATTACATTTCACAAATAAAGAACATTAGTCAAACCTTAAAACTTTTCTTCAAGATAAGTTGTCACTGTTATTTTTAAATGACAAAATACTGGAAGCAATGCTGCAATTTTATCTACTCCAATTGAAATTCTGTACCATAATTTACAATCTGCTCTAAGAAGAAAAATGGAATTATAATTTAAATTCACTTTAATAAGGTGGATGAGATTATTTTATGAAATAAAAAGTAATTATATTTTAGCAGATAATAATAGCCCATGAATCTATGAATTACCTTTATGTTTGTTGTAATACTTCACATTGTATTTTTCAGTTAAAAAGGTTGATACTTGTATAAGAGAAAGAAAAACTTGAAATTGATTTGTTAAAATGGACCTTTAGTTAAAATGTGATTAGATCTTGAGTTTTATCCCTTGGGAGAGTTTAAGTAAATTATGTGTTTAGAAGTATGGTTAAGGATGTTAATTAATAATGATGAACAGGCATGCTGCCCACATATGCATATGATCCTGCTTGCTTCTTAAAAAAAAAAAAAGCAACAGTGATGTATTCCCTTTATCACAAAAAAAAGACATTTGTTAGAGAGTTGGTTAATGACAAAGGGCATAGTGGGAAACAAAATATGTTTTCTGTACAAAATTAGCTGCCCCATATGTGACTCAAATCCATGTCTTTGGACTCAGTTGGTATTTTCTAAATTGAAAGTGCTCTTGTTATACTAATGAACCTCAAAATAATGAAAAATACTAAGTTTAAAAGAATAAGCTTCTTTAACTTGTTAAAATGAATGCAGACTATTAAACAAGGATGCCAAACACGTACTAACGCTTGGAATCACAATGGCAATAGGGAGAAAAAAATGTCATTCTCTATTTTCTTCCTGATATTTGTTCATACATGTAGAGAATGCCATAAGTTAACATTTGGTAGTATACTTGCCAAGTGCTGATAATACTAATAACTGTAAAAGATGATAGAGGGACTCAAGAAAAAAAGAATATAAAGATCAGAAGTGCTGGATATTGCTAAAATACTATGTATGCATGTTCACACACACACACACACACACACACAAATGGAAACCTAAGAAGTCTAGTAAGTTATCTATTCTGAAATATTTGGTGCTGAATCAGAGGCTATGCACCACCAAATCTAGTATTGGGGAATCAACAAATCTAAAGTGGGCAATTAATTTGAGTCTTTGATCATTCAAGTGATCTTAAGACCCAGTGCAAGACGACTAAGCAGATCCATCAGTTTGCTTATTAAGCTGCCTTAAGGATTCATTTAGACAACCATATGTCCCTTGCAAATACTTAATGGCTAAGTGATACCTTTACTTAGGATAATTTTTTCTAAATTGTGTTCCTTGGATTTGTAATTAATATTAGCTTTAAAGGTTCGGAGATATATTGCAGCAAAGTTCAACGTGTTCTAACCCAGAATTTCCCCAATTAATTGCCTGTGCATTTTTTCTTTTCTTTTTAACAGTGACATCTACTATTGTTCTCACCCACTTTTGAGACATGGTACTTTTATTACTGCTGAGAAAGAATATGAAAGAATAGATGAAAATTACTTACATATTGAAGAAATACAACAAGAGAGAAACTGAGGCCCAATTATGTTTGGAATTACTCCTTTATGTCTCTAAATTTCACATTTTTTAATTTTAATGTATAAAATTACACAATATTATATTTTATTTAAAAAATAACGTTTATTCCTTTTTGAGAGACAGAGAGAGACAGAGCATAAGCAGGCGTGGGGCGGAGGGAGAGGGAGACACAGAATCCTAAGCAGGCTCCAGGCTCTGAACTGTCAGCACAGATCCCGGCATGTGGCTCGAACCCACGAACTGTGAGAGGAAGTCAGATGCCCAACCAACCTGAGCCACCCAGGCGCCCCATACAATATTATATTTTAAATGATTAAATCAATTTATAGATTTAAGTAGCAATTCTTTAAGGTATAGACATTTGGACTAGAGAGGCTTTACTATGCACCAAAACATGAATACAAGAGAAGCAATATCAGTTACTTGGTCAAAGTACAATTTCTGCTAAATTACATTCTGCTAAATTAAAATGCCCTTATAGCATCCACTACATATAGTTTTCTTTCACTCATGCCTCAAATCTATGTTATGTTGTCTTATGTTATTTTGTTGCTAAGGAGAGCCCTTGAGATGACTGATACACTGGTTTGAAAAGTGACTGTAGATGATAGTCATAGCATAAATGAAACTCACTTTACTTGATCCTAAGTTCTTTGTTAATTGTCTTTATTTGGTTAAGAGATTAACACTTTTTATAGTCAAGAGATCAACTCATTGATCTCTCATAGACCAATTTCAAATTATAGATTATTGGCATGCTAGGTGATTATGGTGTGACATATCAATTTAGGCTGTTGACAGTCAACCATGGACACTAAACCACATATTTATTTTTATTTACTTTTATATTTTCAATATTTATTTTTGACAGAGAGAGAAACAGGATGTGAGTGGAGAGGGGCAGGAATAGAGGAACATGCAAAATCTGAAGCAAGCTCCAGGCTCTGAGCTTTCATCACAGAGGCAGATGCATGGCTTGAACTTACGAACCATGAGATCGTGACCTGAGCTGAAGGCAGAAGCTTAATATACTGAGCCATCCAGGCACTCTTAAAGCCTCACATTTAAATCACTGTTTCCTTTGGTTAGATTAAAAAATGATGATCAACATATTAGATGTTGAAAGTAAAACTTACTTTTATTACTTTTATTAAATTCTCCGCAGGAAATAATATACGTAATAGATCAATGATGTTTGCAATTTAATTCTGTTTATCAGAGTCCTTTTTGAAAAATAGTAAAGGAATTTATAATACTTTGTCATTTCTAACTTTGTCATTTCTATTTTTTAATATAATTTATTGTCAAATTGGTTTACATACAACACCCAGTGCTCATCCCAACAAGTGCCATCCTCAATGCCCATCATCCACTTTCCCCTCTCCGCCATCCCCCATCAACCCTCATTTGTTCTCAGTACTTAAGAGTCTCATGGTTTTCCCTCCCCCTTCTCTGTAACTTTTTTCCCTTCCCCTCCCTCATGGCCTTCTGTTAAGTTTCTCAAGATCCACATATGAGTGAAAACACATGGGATCTGTATTTCTCTGAACTGACTTATTTCACTTAGCATAATACCCTCCAGTTCCATCCACATTGCTGCAAATGGCCAGATTTCATTCTTACTCATTGCCAAATAGTTTTCCATTGTATATATAAACCACATCTTCTTTATCCATTCTTCACTTGATGGACAGTTAGGCTCTTTCCATAATTTGGATATTGTTGAAAGTGCTGCTATAAACATTGGGGTACAAGTGCCTCTATACATCATCACTCCTGTATCCCTTGGGTAAATTCCTAGCAGTGCTATTGCTGGGTCATAGAGTAGTTCTATTTTAATGTTTTTGAGTAACCTCCACACTGTTTTCCAGAGAAGCTGCACCAGTTTGTATTCCCACCAACAGTGCAAGAGGGTTCCCGTTTCTCCACATCCTCTCCAGCATCTATAGTCTCCTGATTTTTTCATTTTAGCCACTCTGACCGG
This sequence comes from Panthera pardus, assembly GCF_024362965.1. Classification (NCBI taxonomy): domain Eukaryota; kingdom Metazoa; phylum Chordata; class Mammalia; order Carnivora; family Felidae; genus Panthera; species Panthera pardus. The sequence goes on from NW_026526843.1 coordinate 52,439,797, forward strand.
CATGAGGAGGTATCTCAGTGTGGTTTTGATTTGTAATTCCCTAATGATGAGGGACATTGAGCATCTTCTCATGTGTCTGTTGGCCATCTGGATGTCTTCTTTAGAAAAGTGTCTATTCATGTCTGCAGCCCATTCTTCACTGAATTATATGTTTTTCAGATGTAGAGTTTGGTGAGTTCTTTATAGATTTTGGATAATAGCCCTTTGTCCGATATGTCATTTGCAAATATCTTTTCCCATTCCAATGGTTGCCTTCTAGTTTTGCTGAGTGGTTCCTTTGCAGTGCAGAAGCTTTTTATCTTAATGAGGTCCCAATAGTTAATTTCTGCTTTTAATTCTCTTGCCTTTGGAGATATCTCGAGTAGGAAATCGCTTTAGTTGAGGTCAAAGAGGTTGTTTCCTGCTTTCTTACCTAGAGTTTTGATGGTTTCCTGTCTCAAATTCAGGTCCTTCATTTTGAGTTTATGTTGTGAATGGTGTAAGAAAGTGGTCCAGTTTCATTCTTCTGCATGTTGTTGTCCAGTTCTCCCAGCACCATTTGTTAAAGAGACTCTCTTTTTTCCACTGGATACTCTTTCCGGCCTTGTCAAAGATTAGTTGGCCATACATTTGGGGGCCAGTTCTGAGGTCTCTCTTCTATTCCATTGGTGTATGTGTCTGTTTATGTGCTAATACCATGATGTCTTGATGATTACAGCTTTGTAGTAGAGGCTAAAGTGTGGGATCGTGAAGCCTCCCGCTTTGGTTTTCTTCTTCAATATTACTTTGGCTATTTGGGGTCTTTTGTGTTCCCATACAAATTTTAGGATTGTTTGTTCTAGCTTCAAGAAGAATGCTTGTGCCATTTTGATTGGGATTGCATTAATGTGTAGATTGCTTTGGGTACTATTGACATATTAACAATATTTATTCTTCTAATTCATGAGCATGAAATATTTTTCCATTTCTTTGTGTCTTCTTCAATTTCATTCATAAGCTTTCTATAGTTTTCAGCATACAGACCCTTCATCTTTGGTTAGGTTTATTCCGAAGGTGTTTTATGCTTCTTGGTACAATTGTGAATGGGATCAGTTACTTTATTTCTCTTTGTGTTGCTTCATTATTGGTGTATAAAAATGCAACTGATTTCTGTCCATTAATTTTGTATCCTGTGACTTTGCTGCACTCATGTAACAGTTCCAGCAGACTTTTGGTGGAGTCTGTCAGGTTTTCCATGTAGAGTATCATGTCGTCTGTGAAAAGTGAAAGTTTAACTTCATCTTTGCCAATTTTGATGCCTTTTATTTCCTTTTGTTGTCTGATTGCTGATGCTAGCACTTCCAACACTATGTTAAACAACAGTGGTGACAGTGGACAACCCTGTTGTGTTCCTGATCTCAGGGAGAAACTTCTCAGTTTTTCCCCCTTGTGGATGATATTAGGTGTGGGCTTTTCATAAAAGGCTTTTATGATGTTTAAATATATTCCTTCTATCCCGACTTTCTCGAGCATTTTCATCAAAATAGGATGCTGTATTTTGTCAAGTGTCTTTTCTGCATCTATTGACAGAATCATGTGGTACTTATCTTCTCTTTTATTAATGTGATGTATCACAGTTATTGATTTTCAAATATTGACCCAGCCCTGCAGCCCAGGAATAAATCCCCCTTGATCATGGATCTTGTTTTTTTTTTTTTTTAATCCATTCTTATATCCTATGTCTTTTGATTGGAGCATTTAGTACATTTACATTTAGTGTTAATATTGAAAGATATAGGTTTAGAGTCATTGTGATATCTGTAGGTTTTATGCGTGTAGTGTTTTCTCTGGTACTTTGTGGTCCTTGCAACATTTCACTCACAGAGTCCTCCTGAGGATCTCTTGTAAGGCTGGTTTACTGGTGACAAATTCTTTCAGGTTTGTTTGTTTGGGAAAACCTTTATCTGTCCTTCTATTGTGAATTACAGGCTTACTGGGTAGAGGATTCTCGGCTGCATATTTTTTCTGTTCATCACATTGAAGATTTCTTGCCATTCCTCTCTGGCCTGTCAAGTTTCAGTAAGTAGGTCTGCTACTACTCTTATGTGTCTACTTTTGTATGTTAAGGCCTGTTTATGCCTAGCTGCTTTAAAAATTCTCTCTTTATCCTTGTTTTATGCCAGTTTCACTATGATATGTTATGCAGCAGATCCATTCAAGTTATGTCTGAAGGGAGTTCTCTGTGCCTCTTGGATTTCAATGTCTGTTTCCTTCCCCAGATCAGAGAAGTTCTCAACTATGATTTGTTCAAGTATACCTTCAACCCGTTTCTCTCTCTTCTTCTGGAATTCCTATGATACAGTTATTGTTCTGTTCGATTGCATCACTTAGTTCTCTAATTCTCCCCTCATATTCCTGGATTTTTTTATCTCTCTTTTTTGCAGCTTCCTCTTTTTCCATAATTTTATCTTCTCATTCACCTATTCTACTCTGCCTCTTCAATCTGTGCTGTGGTTGCCTCCATTTTATTTTGCACCTCATTTATAGAATTTTTAATTCATCATGACTATTTTTTCTTCTGTGGTATCTGCAGTATTAGATTCTCTTCTGTCTTCTATACCTTTTTCAAGCCCAGTCATTAATCTTATGACTATTATTCTGAATTCTTTTTCAGTTATGTTGCTTATATCCGTTTTGATAAATTCTTTAGCTGTCACTTATTCCTGGAATTTCTTTTGAGGAAAATTTTTCCATTTCATCATTTTGGCTAGTTTTCTGTCCCTTATGAGTTTTAAAAGCTTGTTATGTGCTCTGCACCTGTGAGCACTGCTTTATTAAAGTGGGGTCATACACTGTCCAGGGCCTGGCCCTTCAGGAGGTGTTTTTCAGAGAGTGTTACTTGCTCTCTATTGTTGTGATTTTGGTTATTTTATTTCTCTACTCATAGTGATGTTTTGGACTCTCCATAAGGTATGCTTTGACTTATTCTTTGAAGTAGCCCTGGAGAGGAAAACAAACAGACAAATAGGAAACAAAAACACGCAAACACACTGACAAATAAAACAAACAAAGGGAAAAAAACACAAACAAACAAACAAAAAATCCAAAAGTAAAAAACCAGAAACACCAGCTACAAGTAAAGTACAGGGTGGAGGCAGTGCTGAGGGAAGAACCCATAAAAAGAGAGAAATGACAGGGGCGGCAACAAAGAGAAAATAAACATTGACCAGGCAGAGAAGCTAAATGACTTAATCCAGAGAGAGAGAAAGGAAAATAAAGAAGGAGGCGGGGAAAAAGAAATGAAGATAAAGTTACCCAGACAGAGAAACTATAGGGCTTGATTATTCCAGAGAGAGAGAAAGGAAAGTAAGGAAAGAGGTGTAGAACATGTATCAAGAGAATGGATTAAATATGTCTGTTTAAACAAACCAAAAACCAGAGTAACCAGCCTAGAGGAGGGAAGAGATAAGAAGGAGAAAAGGAAGGGAAAATATACCTAAATAACGAGAAAAGTTCTGGAGTTAATCCAGGCTATGCAGCAGTGTTGCTTTGGAGGACAGGGCCATCTGGTTCCATGGCATCTATCCTGCTCCATTAGATATGCAGTTACCAGGTGCAGGGGGGCGTGGCTTGGTGTAAGCTGGTCCAGCCTCCACTGTGAGCCCCATGGACTGATTCCTGAGGCCCCACTTTGATGGGGGGGCAGAAAATGGCAATCCCCCAGACTATTCTCCATGGACCTGGTGGACTCCATTCAATTCATCCTCACTGTGCCGGGGTCACAAACAGGGTGGTCCTTCTCACTCTGCTGACTTCCCTGCCCCAGCACTTGGCTAGGATTCAAACTGCTGCTCTGTGTGCTCCAGCACTGGGGAAGCACCTCTCTGTACAGCCTGATATGTGGTACCAACTGGTTTTGTCTGTACTGCAGCACTTCAGGGAGGACCACCTTCTGTTGTGGACTGAGCCCCTGACCTAGCCACCAAGTTCGGGGGTGGTGGACTCAGGAAGGCTTTGTTTTTAACGTTTATTTATTTTGAGACACATAGAGATACAGAGCTCAAGTGAGAACGGGGTAGAGAGAGAGGGAGACAAAAATCTGGAGCACGCTTCAGGCTCTGAGCTGTTAGCACAGAGCCAGACATGGGGCTCAAACTCACAAACTGCAAGAACATGACATGAGCTGAAGTCAGATGCTTAACTGACTGAGCCACCCAGGTGCCCCTTGTTTTTCTTTTTAAACACTGTTTTGGCTGTATGGAGTCCTTTGTTTCTTGATTCAAATTTTAGATTTGTTCTAGCTGTGTGAAAAATGCTGTTGGTATTTTGAAAGTGTTTGCACTAACTGTGTAGATTACTTTGGGTTTTATCAACATTTTAACAATCTTAATTTTTCCAATCCATGAGCATAGAATATTTTTCAATTTCTTTGTGTCATCTTTAATTTTTTTCATCAGTTTTTTTTAATAGTTTTTACAGTACAAGTCTTTCATCTATTTGGTTCGGGTTATTCCTAGGTATCTTATTATTGTGTGTGCAATTGTAAATGGGATTGTTTTCTTAATTTTACTTTCTGCTGCTTCCTTATTGGTGTAGAAGCAAGCAACAGATGTGTGTACATTCATTTTGTATCCTGAAACTTTTGGGAATCTGTTAATAACTTCTAGCAGTTTTTTTGATGGATTCTTTAGGACTTTCTATTTAGTGTACCATGTCATGTGCAAATACTGAGATTTTTACTTCTGCCTTACGAATTTGGATTCTTTTTGTTCCTTTTTATTGTATTCTGAATATTCTGGCTAGGACTTCCAGTAATAAGTTGAATGAAATTGGTTTGAGTGAACATTCTTGTCTTGTTCCTGAACATAGGGGGATATTGCACTGTTCTTGTTTTTATTTTTTTTCCCCCTTTAGGATGATCTTATCTGTGGGCTTTTCATATACAGCCTCTATTATGTTTCTCTAAACTTAAAGTGTTTAGAGATTTCATCATGAATGGGTGTTGTTTTTTGTCAAGTGCTTTTTTGGCATCACTTGTAATCATCATATGATTCTTATGTTTTGTTGTATTGATGTTATGTATCACATTGACTGATTTGCAAATATTGGACCATGCTTTCAATCGTGAAATAAATCCCACAAGATCATTGTGAATAAAAATGTAAATCCATTGTTGAATTCATTTTGCTAATATTTTTATATTAGCAAGATCATCATATATAGATTTTGGGGTATTTACAGCAATAGCACTGCTAGGAATTTACCCAAGGGATACAGGAGTACTGATGCATAGGGGCACTTGTACCCCAATGTTTATAGCAGCACTCTCAACAATAGCCAAATTATGGAAAGAGCCTAAATGTCCATCAACTGATGAATGGATAAAGAAATTGTGGTTTATATACACAATGGAGTACTATGTGGCAATGAGAAAGAATGAAATATGGCCCTTTGTAGCAACATGGATGGAACTGGAGAGTGTGATGCTAAGTGCAATAAGCCATACAGAGAAAGACAGATACCATATGTTTTCACTCTTAGGTGGATCCTGAGAAACTTAACAGACACCCATGGAGGAAGGGAAGGAAAAAAAAAGGAAGTTAGAGTGGGAGAGAGCCAAAGCATAAGAGACTCTTAAAAACTGAGAACAAACTGAGGGTTGATGGGGGGTGGGAGGGAGGGGAGGGTGGGTGATGGGTCTTGAGGAGGGCACCTTTTGGGATGAGCACTGGGTGTTGTATGGAAACCAATTTGACAATAAACTTCATATATTGAAAAAAAATATTCCTAGTCATACATTAGAAATAGGTCAAAACTAGAATTAAATGTCTTGTAAAAAATAAAATAAAATAAAATCTAGCTTTTCTGTTATAAGTATGGCTACCCCAACTTTCTTTTGATGACCATTAGCATCATAGATTGTTCTGCATCCCCTTACTTTCAATATGCATGTGTCTTTTGATCTAAAATATGTCTCTTGTAGGCAGCATCTAGATGGCTGTTATCATCTTATCCATTATGATACCCTATATCCTTTGATTGGAGCATTTAGTCCACTGACAGAGAGAATACTCAAAGATATTAATTTAGTTCCATTGTGTTGCCTTGAGTTGGAGTTTCTGGTGATGTTCTCTAGGTCTTTCTAGTGTTTGTTGCTTTTGGTCATTTTGTTTTTGTTTTTGTTTTTGTTTTTTTGTCTTTTCTACACTCAAAGAGTGCCCCCTTACAATTTCTTGCAGGGCTGGTTTAGTGTTCATGAACTCCCTTCGTTTTTGTTTGTTTGGGAAACTCTATATCTCTCCTTGTATTTTGAATGACAACATTGCTGGATAAAGAATTCTTGACTGCATAATTTTCTGATGCAGCATCTTGAATATATTTTGCCACTCCTTTCTGGTCTGCCATCTTTCTGTGGCTGGGTCTGCCATGAACCTGATCTGTTTTCCCTTATGGGTTTAGGACATTTTTCCCTTGCTGTTTTCATAACTCTTTCCATGTCTGTGTATTTTGTGAATTTGACTATTAATTGCCTTGGTGATGTCGGTTTTTCTTGAATCTAACGGGAGTTCTTTGTGCTTCTTGGATTTTGATGTCTGTGCCTTTCCCCAGATTAAGAAAGTTTTCTGCTATAATTTGCTCACATAACCCCTCTGCCCCTTTTTCACTCTCTTCATCTTCTGGGACTCATCATTCAGATGCTATTCCTTTTTAATAAGTCACTGAGTTCTCTGATTCTTTCTGATTCTTGCATCTTGTTCTTTTGCCTTATTTTCACTCTTTTTTCTGTTTCCTTATTCTCCATAGTTTTGTCTTCTATATCACTGATCCACTTCTTTCTAGTGTCCATCCCTGCCTGACATCTATTCAATATTGCATCTTGGTTATAGAATTTTCAGTTTCATCCAGACTAAATTTTACTTCTTTTTTCTCTACAGAAAGGAATTCTATGCTTTTTTCTTCCCTAGCTAGTATTCTTGTTATTGTGGTTCTAAATTCTAGTTCAGACATCTTGCTCATGTCTGTGTTTATTAAGCATCTGGCTGTCATTTCTTCCTGTTTTTTCTTTTGGGGTGATTTCCTTCATTTATTCATTGTGGAGGAAGATAAAAATTAATAAAATTAAAAAATTAAAATTAAAAAAATTAAAAGCAAAATAAAAGACCAAATAAAAGAAGCTAAATCCTAGTTGTGTTTGGGCCTGCTTGTTGAATGAAGTTTGATAAAATGGAGAAGACATGTTATGAAAAGAAAAAAAAAAAGATAAGAAAGGTAAGAAAAAATTACAATTAAAAAATATCTATAATAAAATAGAATAAAATGACATAAAGAAAATGAAATAGAATAAAAAAATAAAAAATAAAGGATAAAAAAGAATATAAAACAAATTTTTGTCTTTCTGTATCCAATAAAGAGGAAAAAAGAAAACAATTTAATTAAAAGCAGAAGTAAAGAACAAATAAATGAACCATCAAACAGAATGAAACTGTAATGAAGTTATATCTAATTTCCTATAGAACTCAAACTATGAATTCCTCTGTAGTCTGTACAGTAAGCAGGTGGAGTGACTTGTGTTGGATGTCTAGGGGATGTGCTTGGAGGGTGCAGTTGGGTAACCACTTGGTGTAACCACTCTATTCTCCACTAGGTGACACTGCTTAGCTTACTGGGGTGGATCAGTGTGGCAGGCATGTGCTTCCGTGAGTCTGTGTGGGAGAGGTGGGAATGAGGACTAACTACCTAGTCTCTGGCACAGGAACTTTATGATCTCACTGACCAGCTATCAAGCACCCCTACTTTGTCTCATGCCTCCCTCCACTCTCACCTCTACTGTGTCAGTGTCCAAGCTGTCTGCCTGCCAGACAACACCTCCCTCCAGAGTTTTATCTCAGATGGGGTTGTGTTTTGAAACCCACCACTTAAGAGATCCCTGAGGCTTTGACCTCTACCGACTCTCTGGGAAAGGGTCTTGCTAAGCAATGGCTGGGTGCTGACTTGCCCCAGATAATATTCATGCAATCACACAGTGGCAGCAGTTCAGAGATTATGGCAAACCACAACACACAGCCAGTGACAGGTTTTTCCACACTCTGGCGTCTTTTTCACAATACCAGCAAACATGTCTGCTCTCAAGGGTTCACTGAGACTTTTGCCTGTAGGGAGGCCACATGGCCTCTACAAAATGCACTCCAAGCAGGGGAACCACTTCTGCCCGTTTGGCATAGGTAGTCCTCAGACACCGCTGCCTGCTTCTGGGGATTCACCTTACTTCCTCACCAGAACACCGCCAGTCACTGAGCTCAGAAACTTCAGACTCTTCATTCCACTGTTTATAGAATCCTGGTGGTATTGAAAACCTCTCCTTTCTTCCTGCCCATGGTTTTTGGGGAACAAATTTTTTTCAAGTCCCCTGCAAGTGTTTTTACCCTTTCTCTCTCTTTCTCTCCATGTACTTTCAGGAGGAGTTCTTTTATTGCACAATCCTGATGTGATGCACTCTACCCCCCCCCCCCCCACTGCTTTCTCTTTCTCTGTCCTGTCTCAACAAAAACAGATCCATACCCTCAGAGGCTTTCTCTCCCCAGTTCACCTGTCTGCACTTGGTTTTGTGGCTCAAGTTATGTAGATTTTTGTGTTAATCCTCAGATTAATTTCCTAGGTGTTCAAAATGGTTTGGTGCTCATCTAGCTGCATTTCAAGGATGAAGCAAGTTCAGGGTCTCCATGCTCCTCCTGATTCCTCTGGTATGTGGTTCCTGCAAGCCTGGGATTTTGACATGAACTGGCATGACCTGTTCTCCCCCCATGGGCAGGGCTGGGGATCTGAAGTTTCATATAAAGTTTTTTTTTTATACACTGGGTACATTTAGTTTATTTCTTTTTTCATATCAGGTGACCTTTGAATTGTCATAATACTATTTCTTGAGATGAATATATTCTAGTGAAGTATACTTTGTATTTTAAAATCAATTCTATAACATTTTGAGAGTCATACAATTTATATGCCAGAACATTAATCAGAATCCCTGTTTAATTAGAGCTGCTAGATTAACAGAAATAATTAGCATTCATGTAAGATTTTTTTGAAGGGTATTCTTACACATTTCATTCTTTTATTAGGTATTCCTACATATCCTATGGAATGTAGAAATTTTAGTATTTGTATTTTTATATGAAATTTATTGTCAAGTTGGTTTCCATACAATACCCAGTGCTCATCCCAAAAGGTGCCCTCCTCAATCCCCATCACTACCCACCCCTCCCTCCCACACCACATCAACCAAGTATCTGTATTTTAAAAATGAGGTAACTGAGGCTTGGTGAAGGTATTATGAAAGGAAATAGGATTCAAACTAGAATTTATATGTAATCTTATATATTATTTTATTTGAATGAGCAGAGTTCACTGAAATTTCCTAGATCGTTGGTTGGTGTATTTACACTGTATCATATGCACAAGGAGTTTCACAAGCTGTTGCATTGTTTTCTGTAACTTCATATATTGCAAATACCAGCTTTTAAATCATTTCCCATAATTATTAAGAATAATGATACTATATACTTACAAGATATTAGATTATTCCAAAAGAATATATTTTGAAATGTTTTATAATAAAATAAAGTTGGTAGTATGTAGCTTTGAAGTTTATTCTAATAGTCATGACATTGAATTTAAAAATCAGTATATATGGGAGAGAAAATAGTTGTATGAGTGTGTTTGCAAGATATTACAAACATTGTGGACAGTTGTCAAGTGAAAGCTTCATATTTGCTTATTCCAATATAAACTTCAGTTATATTTACCTTGTCTCCCTTCCCTTAAGTCCCATTAACTTCACCACAAGTTTTTCTACATTAGTTGCTCTGACTGTTCTTTAGAAAACACTATATTATGCTTCTCTTTATTTTCCATTGATTTGTTCATCTGACTGCCTTAAAGCAAGAGTGTATAAAACATAGAAAATTTTCATGAAGTCAGCAAGGTTGTTAGGTGTTCTAAGTATAATTTTCTCTTCTGCGGTATCCCCTCATTTGTCATCTTTATATTGGTGCCATTTTTTTTGTAAATAAATCCTATACATAAGTATCAGAAATCCTCTGTGTAGCTCTTAGTTTCAACCATCTAGATTTACCATAAAGCTTTTACAATAATGCTAATGAAGAATAAGACTGGTTTATTAGTAAAACTTTTATTGGATAGTCCAGAAGGAATAAAATAAAAGGACAGAGAAATAAAAGTGAAATTATAGTAATTGACTGCTCCAGGATCACTTCAAAGTGATTACATGTTTAATATTTTATTTTATTGAGTATAAATAAAAATATTAAAATTGAGAACAATTAACACATGAAATTACCATGAAATGTCATCAGCAAATTAATCATTGCTTCCTCTTGAAGTAATAAATATATTTACTTAGAGTTACAAAATGCTCAGTCCTAATTATCATTTTGATAAATAATACAGTAATTGGATCAGTAAAGTAATTCCTGTGACTTCTTGTTATCTGAAAGAATAGAAAACTGTCTCATTTTTAACATTGGATAAGAGAAAAAATATAACATTACTCTAACACTTTTTTAAGTGAAGGTAAAATGAAAACATTTATTTTGTCTATTTTTTTATTCCAAGTTTTTATTTAAATCCCAGCTGGTTAACATACAGTGTAATATTAGTTTCAGTTGTATGGGGTGCCTGGGTGGCTCAGTCAGTTAGGCGTCTGACTCTTGGTTTAAGCTCAGGTCATGATCTCATGGTTCATGGGTTTGAGCCCCACATTGGGCTTTGCCCTGACAACATGAAGCCTGCTTGGAATTCTCTCTCTCCCTCTTTCTCTGCCTCACCTACTGTTCACTCTCTTCCCTCTTTCTCTCTTAAAATAAATAAATAAAACCATTTTAGAAAACAATTAGTTTCAGGTGTAGAATTTAGTGATTCATCACCTACATACAAAACACAGTGCTCATCACAAGTACCCTCCTTAATATCCCCAGTCCACCTCCCTCCATCAACATTCAGTTTGTTCTCTATAGTTGAGTCTCCTATGGTTTGCTTCCCTTTCCTTTTTTCCCCTTCCTCTAAGTTAAACTGTTTTTTCCCTGTAAATTCCACATATAAGTGAAACCATATGGTATTTGACTTTCTCTGACTGACTTATTTCACTTAGCATAATACTCTCTAGCTCCATCTGTGTTGTTGCAAATAGCAAGATTTCATTCTTCTTAATGGCTGAATGATATTCCATGTATATATATATCACTTCTTAGTTGATGGGTGTTTGGGCTCTTTGCATAATTTGGTTATTGTTGATAATGCTGCTGTAAACATTGGGATACATGTATCCCTTCAAATTTGTATTTTTGTATCCTTTTGGTAAATACCTAGAGTGTAATTGCTGGGATGTAGGGTAGTTCTATTTTTAACTATTTGAGAAACCTTCATATTGTTTTACAGAGTAGCAACACCAGTTTGCATTCCACCCATAATTGTAAGAGGGTTCCCCTTTCTCTGCATCCTCCCCAACACCTGTTGTTTACCGTGTTGTTAATTTTAGCTATTCTGACAGGTGATATTTCAGGTTAGTTTTGATTTGTATTTCCCTGATTATCAGTGATTTTGAACATATTTTTATGTGACCGTTAATCATCTCTATGTCTTGTCTATTCGTGTCTTCTGCACATTTTTAAATTTGGATTATTTGTTTTTTGGGTGTTGAGTTTTACAAGTTCTTAATCTATTTTGGATATTAACCCTTTATCAGATATGTTATTTGTAAATATCCCCTCCCATCCCATAAATTGCCTTTTAGTTTTGTTGATTGTTTCTTTCACTGTTCAGAGATTTTATTTTCACTAAGTCTTAACCATTTATTTTTGCTTTTGTTTCCCTCACCTCAGAAGACATATCTAGTAAGAAGTTGCTACCCTCTGTGTCAAACGGGTTGGTGCCTGTTTTCTCCTCTAGGATTTTAATGGTTTCCTTTCTCACGTTTAGATCTTCCATCCATTTTGAATTTATTTTTGTGCATGGTGTAAGAAAGTGGACCTGTTTCATTCTTTTGAGTATTGCTTCCCAGTTCCCAACAAAATTTGTTGAAGAGACTGTCTTTTGCTATTGGATAGTCTTTCCCACTTTGTCAAAGATCAATTGACCATATAGTTGTGGGTTCTCTTCTGGGTTTTCTGTTCTGTTCTGTTGATCTATGTGTCTCTCTTTGTGCCAGGACCAAACTGTGTTCATCACTAAAGATTTGTAATATAACTTGAATTGTGGATGTGCTGTCTCCAGTTTTGCTTTTCTTTTTCAAAATTGCTTTGGCTATTCAGGATCTTTTGTGGTTTCATGCAAATTTTAGTATTATTTTTTCTAGTTTTGGAAAAATGCTGGTGGTATTTTGATAAGGATTGCATTAAATATGTAGATTAATTTGGGTACTATATACATTAAAAATATATATTTGTTCTTCCAATCCATGAGCATGGAAATGCTTTTCAATTTCTTCTCATCATCTTCAATTTCTTTTATCAGTGTTTTACAGATTTCAGAGTACAGATCTTTTATATCTTGGTTTAGGTTTATTACTAGGAATGTTATGGGTTTTGGAGCATTTGTAAATGGGATTGATTCCTTGATTTATCTTTCTGTTGCTTCACTGTTGGTGTATAAAAATGCAACAGATTTCTGAACATTGATTTTGTATCTTTGACTTTACTGAATTTGTGTATCAGTTCTAGCAATTTTTTTGTTAGAGTTTTTGGGCGTTTTCTGTATAGAGTATCATGCCATTTGCAAATAGTGAAAATTTGACTTCCTCCTTTTGGATTTGGAGGTCTTCCATTTCTTTTTCTTGTCTGATTTCTGTGGTTAGGGCTTCTAGTACTATGTGAAATAACAGTAGTGAGAGTAGATATCTCTGTTTTGTTCTTCACAGTAGAAGATACACTCTCAGTTTTTCCCACTTGAGAATAATATTAGCTGTGGGTTTTTCCTATATGGCCTTTATTAAGTTCAGGTATGTACCCTTTAACCCTACTTTGTTGAGGATTTTTATCATGAATGGACATTGTCCTTTGTCAAATGCTCTTTCTGCACTACTTAAAGGATTATATGGTTCTTATTTTTCTTTTATTAATGTGGTGTATTACATTGATTGAGTTGCAAACATGGATCCACCCTTGCAACCCAGGAATAAATCCCAGTTCTTCGTGGTGAATGATTCTTTTGATACACTGTTGGATTTGAGTTGGTATTATTTTATTGAGAATTTTTGCTTCCATGTTTATCAGGAAGAATGGCCTGTAATTGTCTTTTTTTAGTGGAGTCTTTGTCTGGTATTGGTGCCAGAGTAATGCTGGCCTCATAGAATGAATTTGAAAGTTTTCTTTCCATTTCAAGTTTTTGGAATATATTTTAAAAACTTTTATTTATTTGTATTGAGATAAAGATAGAGAGAGAGCATGGGAGAGACAGAGAGAGAGGAGAGAGAGATTATACTAAGCAGGCTACGCACTGTCAGCTTGGAGCCCAACGCAGGGCTCAAACTCACAAACTGTGAGATCATGACCTGAGACAAAATCAAGAGTCGCACGCTTAACCAACTGAGCCACCAGGTGCCCGAAACAGTCTTTTTTTCATTTTTACTTATTTTAAAAATAAAACATATAAACTGCAACAAAATACATAAATATATATTATATATAATATATAAATGAATATAAAAACATACATAAATATTTATATAATAAATCCAATTAAAGCATTGAAGATATTAAATTCAGAGGATAAGTGACTTGAAAACATTTGCTATTGAAGGCAATTGTCTGAGTTATACTCCTCCCACCCTACCTAGTCAATCTGAGCCTCCCAGTTGCCCCTAGGTTTTGGAATATTTTAGGGAAGAATCGTTATTAACTCTTGTTTAAATGTTTGGGAGAATTCACCTGTGTAGTTATCTGGCCCTGAACTTTTGTTTGTTGGCAAATTTTTGATGACTGATTCAATTGCTTTGCTGGTTATCAGTGTGGTCAGGTTTTCTGTTTCTCCATGTTTCAGTTTTGGTAGTTTATATGTCTCTAGGAATCTATCAATTTTTTTGCAGGATGCCCAATTTGTTGGCATATAACTTTTCATAATACTCTTATAATTGTTTGTTTCTGTGGTAGGTTGTTATTTCTCCTCGCTCATTTGTGATTTTTTTATTAACTTGTTTTATTTTTTATTTTTTTAAATTTACATCCAAATTAGTTAGCATATAGTGCAACAATAATTTCAGGAGTAGATTCCTTAGTGCTCCTTTGTGATTTTATTTATATGGGTCCCTTGTCTTTTCTTCTTGTAAGTTTGTCTAGGATTTTATCAATTTTTTTTTTTCAAAGAACCAGCTTCTGGTTTAAATTACCTGTTTTACTTTTTTGTTTTGTTTTCATATCATTTATTTCTCCTCTAATCTTTGTTATTTCCCTTCTTCTGTATTTAGACTTTGTTATTTTTCTAGCTCTTTCAGGTGTAAGGTTAGGTTGTTTATTTGAGGTTTTTCTTTCACTTTAGGGTAGTCTTGTGTTGCTATGTACTTCCCCCTTAGTACCACTTTTGCTGTAACCCAAAGGTTTTGGACTATTGTGTTTTCATTTTCATTCATTTCCGTGTACTTTTTAATTTCCTCTTTAATTTTCTGGTTGACTCATTCATTTTTAGTAGCACGTTATTTAATCTCCATGTATTTGTGGTCTTTCCAAATTTGTTTTGTGGTTGCCTTCATGTCTCATAGCATTGGTCTCAGAAAAGATGCATGGTATGATTTCAATCTTTTTGTACTTGTTCAAGTCTGTTATCTATTCTGGAGAATGTCCCATGTGCACCTGAAAAGAATGTGTATCCTGTTGCTTTAGGATGAAATGTTCTGAATATATCTTTTAAGGCCATATGGTCCAATGTGTTATTCAAAGCCCTTGTTTTCTTGTTGATTTTCTCCATACATGATCTTTTCATTGAGTAAATGGAGTGTTAAAGTCCCCTAATATTATCGTGACATTATCAATGATTTCCTTTATGTTTGTTATTAATTTTTTTACATATTTGGGTGCTTCCATGTTGGGGATGGAATGCATATTAACAATTGTTATATATTCTTGCTGGATAGTCCCCTTTATTTTGATATAGTGTCCTTCTTCATCTGTTATTACAGTCTTTGTATTAAAATTTGGATTGTCTGATATAAGTATTGTTACCCTGGATTTTTTTTTTACATCCATTTGCATGATTAATATGTCTCCATCCCTCACTTTCAGTATGCGGGTGTCCTGAGGTCTAAAATGAGTCTCTTGTAGGGTGCATATAGATGGGTCTTTTTAAAAATCCATTTCTACACCCTATATCTTTTGATTGGAATATTTCGTCGATTTACATTCAGAGTAATTTTTGAAAGGTATGTATTTAGTGCTCGTTTATTACTTGTTTTGTCATTGTTTTTGGAGATTTTATCTCTTCCTTTCTAGCCTTTTTCAGTTTTGGTCTTTCCTTTCCACTCAAAGAATCCTCTTTAGTATTTCTTGCAAGGCTGGGTTAGTGGTCACAAACTCCTTTGTTTTTTTCTTTGTCGGGGAAACTCTTTATCTCTCCTTTTATTCTGAATGATAACCTTGTTGGATAGGGTATTCTTGGCTACAGATTTTTCCCAGTCAGCCTGTTGAGTATATCATGCCACTCCTTTCTGATGTGTCAAATTTCTGTGCAGACATCTGCAGCTAGCCTTATGGGTCTTCACTCATAAGTTAGAGACTTCTTTTGATCTTCTGCTTTTAGATTTTTTTTCTTTATCACTATATGTTGAAAATTTAATTACAATATATCTTGGTGTTGGTCTACTTTTGCTTATTCTGGTGGAAGCTCTCTGTACCTCGTGGATTTCCATGTCTGTTTCTTTCCTCACATTAGGGAAATTTTCAGGTGTTATTTCCTCAATTAAATTTTCTGCCCCCTTTTCTCTCTCTTCTTCTTCTGGGACTCCTATGATACAAATGTTATTATGTTTTATTGAGCCACTGAGTTCCCTAAGCCTATTATTATTATTTTTTAATTAAATACAGTTTATTGCCAAATTGGTTTCCATATAACACCTAGTGCTTATCCCAACAGGTGCCCTCCTCAATGCCCATCACCCACTTTCCCCTCTCCCCCACCCTCCATAAACCCTCAGTCTTTTCTCATTATTTAAGAGTCTCTTATGGTTTACCTCCCTCCCTCTCTGTAACTTTATTTTTCCACCTCCCCTCCCCCATGGTCTTTTGTTAAGTTTCTCAGGATCCACATATGAGTGAAAACATATGGTATTTGCGTTTCTCTGCCTGACTTATTTCATTTAGCATAATACCCTCCAGTTCCATCCATGTTGCTGTAAATGGCCAGATTTCATTCTTTCTCACTGTCAAGTAGTATTACATTGTATATATAAACCACGTCTTTATCCATTGTCAATTGATGGACATTTAGGCTCTTTCCATAATTTTCCCTAAGTCTATTCTTGTGATCCATCCTTCTTTTTCTCTTTAGCTCAGCTTCCTTATTTTACATTATTTTATCTTGTATGTCACTTATTCATGCACCTGCTTCTTCCATTCTGGTTCATTACATCCAGCCTCTTTCAAATCTCAGTTATTACATTTTTCGTGTGTGACTGATTTTTTTTTTAACATTTTTATCCCTGTGGTAATGTCCTACTTGAAGCCTTCCATTCTTTTCTCAAACCCCGTGAGTATCTTTAAGGTTGTTGTTTTAAATTTTCCATCGGGCATGTTATTTATATCCGTTTTGATTAGATCTCTGGCCATGAACTCTTTCGTTGTTTGATTTGGGATGAATTTCTTGGTCTTATCATTTCATCTAAGTTTCTGTCTTTATCTCTGTGTTAGAAAAGGCTGTTATGTTTCCTGCTCCTGAGAGCAGTGGCTTTTTGAAGAAGAGGCCATATAGTTTCCATGGCCTGGTGCTTCAAGGAGTATGTCTGATGTGTGCTGCATGAGCCCTGCTGCTGTGTTTTGATTGCTCTATCCTTCAGGTCAGTCATCTGTAGGGTCTCTCCTTGCTTGCAGTGGGCAATATTTGGTCTTTGGCCAGAGTGTGGTGGGTTTTAAGTAGGTGCAGTTTGGTCTGCTTGTTAAATGAGATCTGATGCTACTTCCACTAGAATTGAAGCCTTGTAGGAAACATGGTGCAAAGGAGTTTTTTCTAGAGTTCGGTGTAAGAGGCCCACTGCCCTGGGACTGAGGCATACTTTCTGGAGAAAGGCATTACTCTAAGAGGGTGGAGGTGAAGGACTTGGTGTAAGCTTTTTAGGCAAGCAGTGTTGGTGTTGTGCTGTTTACTAAGGTTGGTTTATGCTGTGGGGCAGGGGAGGGAAATGGTACCAATGAATTCCTTTGTGTTGCTCTCAGAGATGCACTGTTTGACAAGTGAGTAATCTATCCTTGTGCATCCCAGGCATTTTTCAGATCACCGTTTCCATGCTGTCTGTCTCTGGGTTGTTTTCCTGCCAGGAACAGTGTGGCTGTATCCCAGCCAAGTTGGCTGACTTTTAAAACTCCAAAATTTAGGGATATGCCATGGTGGAGGTCTGTACTAATCTTGTCAATAAAGTCTTGCAGCATAGGTACTGATGCAGGCTTGATTGAGAAGGGCTGTCATGTCAGAGCTCAGGGTTGTGGGACTAGAGCAAGCAGACCAGGCAGGCACTGTCAGGTTGAGTTGCCCTCAGCAGATGGTTATGTGTCTATACTGAGTGGTGGGGGAGGGAAATGGTGCCTGCTGTCTCTTTGTCCCCAGAGAGGTTTCTTTGAGAATGCCACCTCTCACAGATGCTTTCTAAGTTGTACTCCTCTGTGGAGCCTAAGAGTTCCTCAGGTCTCACCCATCCCCAGATTGCCTGACTTCTCTCCAGAAGTAGAGCAGCAGCCTCAGGGCTTTATCTCAGCCAAACCCGCTGAGTTTCAAAACTCCAGTCTTTGAGCTCTGCTGGGTGCAAAAAATAACAAAAATCAGTCCCTTTAGTTTTCCCAGCCAATGGCTTTGGAGAAGTGTTCTCCTTGTGCAATCCCCATGCACTCCTTTCTCTCTCATTTTCTCTGTTACCAAGGGTCTCTTCCCCTCCACAGTACCTGAGATCCGTTTCTCCCCAAAACCATGTCTCCACACTTCCTACCTTCTTCGATGTGGCCTCTTTCTTTCCCTCTACTTGTGGAGTTTGTTCTGTCAGTCCTTCGGTCATTTCTTGAGTATTCAAAATTATTTGATAGTTATCTAGCTGTGTTAGAGTGACAAGAAGAGTGTAGGGTCCTCCTACTATGCCGCCATCTTAGCTCCCCTTTACTTTAAAATTTTAAATGTATCAAGAAATAGTTGATGTAAAATCTCATTTTGAGGTACCTATATTATGTATGTTTCATTTTTCCCTTTTTAGTAAATGTTGATGGAATCAATTTCAAGTAAAAATTCTACTCAGAGCTTTGGAAAATCAAAAGTATTAGTTTTAATTGAATCAAAGTTATTGGAAAATAATGGCTACTCTATAAATAGCATCAAACAAATACCCAAATAAGTAAATTATCTGTGCCTTTTCAGAAATGACAGCCATTGAATTTATAAATAGTTTAAAATTCTGCTTCGCCCACTTTCTTAAGTTTATTTATTTAAGTGATGTCTACACCCACTTGAGTCTTGAACACATGATTCAAGATTCATGAATCAATCTTGGTAACTTGTGAATTTTTATGAATTATCTTCTTTTTTCCCCTTACATTATCTGATTTGTTAGTATATAATTGTTCATAGTAATCTTTTATCACACTATGTGTTTCCATGGTTATCTGTTGTGTTGTTTTCTCTTCCACTTCTCATTTTGGTCTTCAGTCTTTTCTCTTTTTTTCTTAACTTAGTTAAAGAATTGCTAATTGTGTTTATTTTTTTGGAAAAACTGGTCATTACTTTTAATGTTATGTTATTATTTATTATGGTCTCTATTTCCGAGTTTTCTTATATCCTTCCTCTACTAAATTTCAGCTAAGTAATTCTTTTTCCAGTTCCATGTGGTATAATGTTAAGTGGTTCATTTGAACTTTCTTTCTTAATATAAGCATTTGTAGCATAAATTTCACTCTAGTAACTGCTTTTGCTATATCTCATAAGTTTTGGAATATTGTGTTTCTTTTTCTTCTGTTTTGAGACATATTTTGATTTGCTGTTTGATTTCTTTTTTTGTCCCATTGCATGTGTGCTAGTGGATTGTTTAATATTTATATATTAAATATTTGATATTTACATTGTAGATTTTCTACCTTTGATTTGTTGTTATCTTTAGTTTTGTACCATTGTGGCATTATTTCAGTCTGGTATTATTTCAGTCTTCTTTATAAAATAAAATAAAATTCTCGTTACCTTTTGATTTTTTCTTTTTGAAATTAGATTATTTATTAAAATGTATTGAAATTTTTGCTTAGTCATATAGATACATTAAAGTCTGAAAACTTGTTTCTTATTTTAACATGCCAGATTTGTTTCAGATATGGTACACTGAAAGAAGATTGCCTTAGGCTTAGTTTCTTTGTCCTACATTGATGGCATATTGTTCCCCTTCCTCTTCTTCATGTCACCGTCTTTGTATTTCCCTAAATTATAAGCAATAGTAAATTGCAAAGAAGTAGACAAGATGATAAATGTACATCTTTTGTTACTTTGGAATTTTATTCTTAGCCTCCCATCCCCTCCACTTCTAAAATTGTTCGATTTACAAAGCAATAAGTGAATCTAGAATTGTGCCTTGATGCCAAATTAAACATTCAGATAAACAATCGTTATTAAAATATTTTCTCAACAATACTGTACAGTTTTATTTAATAGATTTTATCTCAGACTTGTGTGATTTAACTACTTTTGGCTTTAGTCTCTTCATTTGAAATTAAGTATAAAAATTCTTCTCATCTACTAAATAAATTTCTTAATTGAAGTATTGTTGACATACAGTATTATATTAATTTCAGGTGTACAACATAGTGATTCAACAATTCTATACATTGCTCAATGCTCACCACAATAAGTGTAGTCACCAACTGTCACCATACAACATTATTAAAAAGTGAATATTTTACAAGTAAGAATGAGACAGGTGAACAAATTTCCAAATTAATATGAAGCAAATTGATTTACAGTCCAAGTATAAAACATCATTAAAGAGTACAATATAGTCACTGTTTTTGTTTATTAATACAAAATTCATCTACAAATTTCCTTCCCAGGGCCAGAGATATAAGGTTATGAACTCTGCTTTCTAGAAAACTATAACAACTATGCCTTTAATAATTTAATACATACCATCGTAAGAATTGGCAGTGTATTTAGTAGAAGTGAGGAAATGACCTTTAGAATTTCTGTGAATAACAAAAATGTTATTATTTATACCAGGGATTATTCCATCATTCCAATACTTTTACAGAATCTCATATCTTTTTCAGTATTGGGAACAAAATAATTTGGTTACTTTTTTCATTTCTTACTATAGCAATTAATTAAAAAACTGGGAAGTCATGAAATATTGTGATATATTTTGATATAATTTCACTCAGGTAATTACATTCATGTCTGTATAGAGAGGTGACTGAGATAATGGGCCATAAAATACAGTGAAAATACTTCCTGAAGGCAAGGTTCAAACTGAGTGAGCTTTATCAGTTGGTATGATGAACGATTCTCTTGTACACAGTGTACAATAGTCCTTCTAGCTAGACCAGTTACTATTTTTTTCATAAATATCTCTGCTGTTCTTATCTCTGTGACTTTGCTCATGTTATTGTATTTTCATTAATTTTTTTTTCCAACCCTGACCTCTCCTGCACACCTTCTGTTGCAGGTTACACATTTTATGAAACTTTCTATAACAATGTCAATCTTTAAATAATTATCTTTTTTTTTGAACCATTGACAGTGTTTCTTTCTATCCCACACAGTTTAACATACTATTTTATATTGTAATATTTTTTTCTTATTATCACATTAGCTGATCTATTCCCATAAACTACTTTGCAAACTGTTCAGGGATATGTTTGAGTATTTGTATTCTCACTGTATACCACAGGTCTAAAATCAAAGTAGCAAATAAACTTATTGAAATTTTCTAAATGAAATAGTTCAGTCTATATATTCTATCATGAAAACTCCTTGCTCATTTTTTAACTTGGTTCATTGAGATTTCATTGTATTCTCCAAAACCACCTACAAGGTTTTGATGTATTTACATACACAATCGATCTTTTATTTTTTCATTCATGAGTATGATACTTATTGAACACAATATTCTGTTGCAGATATTGTATTAGATAGTGAAATTAAAAAAATAAGAATACACCGTAGCTATATTAATATGATGTGGTAGAGAAGAGAACTCATGGACCCCAGAAATGAGATTTATGAATCCCTAGGTATCCATGGACCTCAGTTTAAGAAACCATGATACGGCAACTTCAAAAGATGTATTTTGAGATTTAGAAAGAAAATACAGAGAGAATACTGCCTCAAAATTAAAGTAGGATATAATTAAAGAATGAGAGGGTAGTTAGGGTGTCATATGCTGCAATGAGGTTAACTTAAATGAGAAAAATAAAACTGTCCACTATATTAAAATTTAGGCTACTACAGATGATCTTAGATCCGTTTAATTGGAATGGAAAGAGCATCAGCAAAACTGCAGTGATCTGAGAAATAAATGTTAAGTGGGAAAATTGTTCTTCCTGGGGAGGAGGATTAATGGAAAGAGAGCCATTATACAATAGCAACATATGGTTTTCAATGCAACGTGTGCCCTAAAAAGTAACCTAAATTTTGTCTTGTTCAGTTCTATGTTGCACCCTAGAAGCATAATAAAATAAAATATATTTCAGCAAGAAAAGGAGAACAGAGATTGAATTCAACATAATGTAAAAACAAAACAAAACATGGTTTAGTAAAATAGCTGCTAGGCCCTTCTCAGGGAAATTATGAGGTATATACCAGATTACAACCTTTATAAGAACAGTGGTAGCGAAAAATTATTATTTTGTGTATTCTGGAACCACTAGAAATAAGATTGCAAATGTTAGTAAACAGTACATACTAGCCAAACTGATTTGAAACTATAGAGCAGAATGTTTAAGAATGTAGGAAAAAGGCCAGATTTCATGCTCTGACTCCAGTACTTAGCAGACAAATAACTTAAACATTCTGGGTCCCAATTTCCTTTTTTTGAAAATGGAGATAATGGTAATATTTGTGTCAGGTTTATTGTGAGCATTAAATGAGATAATGTACATAAAATTCTTATATCAATTATTTGTTAAGCACTCAATGAGTTTTAGGTAATTGGAATAATAATAATAGGTTTAAATATAATACTAAAGCATTTTATCAATATGTTTCAGGCAAATAAAACTGTAATCAATGTATATTCTATATGAAAACTATGTTATCTTAACATGTTTACATCTAATATATCTCACCAGGAACTTTTATTCTGTATCACCAAGATTTAGACAGGATGCTAATGAGCTAATGAATGTAAGAAAAAAAAATTAGTATTCAGAATCTTAATTAAATTAATTGGATTTGATTTTGATTAGTTAAAATTGAATTGCCATGTTAAATCATAATATGGATAAGGTTTATTATTTGTTCTCTATTCTGTACAGTCATTATAGAGTAAAAAAAAATATTACCAAAGCAGTTAATTTTTAGAAATTTATTCTCATGATTATGGATATTTACATTACTATGGCTTATCAAAAATCAACATTTTTCAATGTTTTCGTATTTACAATATAAGTTCAAACTACATAAGAGTTACTTTGGGATGTATTATATTTTTAGAATATAGATCTGTGTTCAAGGAACTTACTGATATATTGATATCACTGATATACTGATATTACTGATATACTTTAGTATATTGCTGATAACTACAAAAACACAGAAATTTAAATGGATCACCCAAACCCTAACAATAGTGCAGGATATATTACAGCAAGGTGGTTAAGTACACAAGCTTTTGCATAAGGTAGACCTGGGCTATAGTATTGTCTCTTTTCCTGTCACTGTTCCTTAGTTTCCTCATTGGTAATATGTAGAAACTAATTGTCTTCATTAAATAACATATATTATATTACTTAGTTTGGTGCCTGGAATTGAGTAAAAATTAAATAGTCATTATTATTTGAAAAACTCTTGGATCTCATGATATGCTTGTGAGGTATTGCTAGTGTCACATTTATGTAGATATTAACTCTAAAACATTGTGGTAAAATCCTGATTTAAATTATTCACTCTTGCATTAAGTTTAGCTTTGGCAAATTGAATATTTTGATATGCTTTGCTGTCTGATTTAGAAATGTAGATGTTATGCTGAATATTGTTTCATTCAAATGCATCAAAAATG
Source organism: Panthera pardus (assembly GCF_024362965.1). NCBI lineage: Eukaryota > Metazoa > Chordata > Mammalia > Carnivora > Felidae > Panthera > Panthera pardus. The sequence continues at coordinate 52,463,198 of NW_026526843.1, forward strand.
TAGTATACTTTCAATGGGAATTTAAGGAGGATATCTAGTACAATTCTACTAGTTAAATAATTTTAATAATGGTATCTTATATTTATTTTATAAATATAATCAATTTGATTTTTAGAGAAATAAAAATACTGAGTGTTATATTTAATAGCTAAGAGAACAAGGTTTTCCATAAGGGGAAGAAATAAATAACTAATTGGCCAAGCACTGGTTTTTAAAAACCAAACTATGATTAAGTGTCCAGCATCTGTGGTGGGTCCATGTATGTTTCAGCAGAATCATGCATTGTTGTTGCTTCGCTTTTATTTTTAACATTATTTTTAGGAAATTGATATCTCATATTTTATTTAAAGTAGTGAAGTAGTCATCATGGGATAAATTAAGAAATGTATTGGGTTTCCCATTCTTAATTTTTATGTTAATATTTTCATTTTTAGTTCAGATAGAACACAGGGTATACATACCTGTCTCATATATATGTGTATACACATATACACACACACACTTAAACATATGCTTAAGGTTTCTAAAGTCACTAATTGGGTTCAAGTTCAAAGTATTTACCTTAGGGAGCAATGGCAGCTGTTGTGTGTTGGGACAAAGATGTACTCATGGGATTTGGTAACTGGTCATCTGAATATAAAGTACATCCCGAAATTTGGATGTTGATTTTGTTTAATCATGTATGTTCCACGTGTAACTGTGTATGAATTAAATGAGTTTCTGTGTCCTTACTAGAAGCCATTAAATGGCTATTCAGTGGTTTTATCAACATCATCATCATCATCTTCATTGGATATGCAGTTTTGAGGCTGCCAAATATTGCCTCAGATTTTCTTTTCCCGTCCTACACAAATACTGCTGGTGACATAAAAGATTCAGTGGTAAACAAAACAAAACAAAACAAAACCCCTTTTGAGGTAAATATCTGTGTTTGTGTATTAGCACTCTATTGCTGCTATAACAAATGACCACGAACTTATTGGCTTAAGCAACACAAATTTATTATCTTACAGTTATGGAGATAGTAAGTCTGAAATAAGTTTCACTAGGGTAAAAATCAAGAAGTTGGCAGGGCTGTATTTATTTTGGAGGTTCTAAGGAAGAACAAATTTCCTTGCCTTTTCCAGCTTTTATAGGCCAACCATATATCTTGGTATGTGATCCTACATCACTCTGATCTGCTTCCATAATAGAATCCTTGATTCTATCTCTGACACTTCTGTTTCCTTAGGGACCCTTGTGATTACATTGTGCACATTCAGGTAATCCAGGACAATGTCATCTTTAAATCACATTTGCAAACTCTTTTTCCATGCAGTAAAACATAGTCATAGTTCCAGGGTTAGCATGTGAACATGTTTGGGGAGAGGCATTATTCTGTCTACCATAGCTTATGTGTTATTCAGGAGATAAAAATGTAGTGGTCTAATACACGAACCTCTAGATATTCATACTTTTATAATGGTGCAAAGTGATTTTCTAGTCATCAGTTCAAAGTGACAGGTAATTTATTTTAAGACACTGGTGAACAATTCAATTAATTTTGACAATTATAATAGCAGTTTAAAAAAGAATAACTGTTCCATAATTTAATATTGTTTGTTCACTAGATACAGTCAAATATTTCTAATGATTTACTAATTAATCTTAAGCCCTTTGTTGCCATACATATTTTTAAGTATTAATTGCAAAATTCTTATTCAAAGTGTATTTCAAGAGTTTTATGAAATTACATATTCTGGGATTGTCTGAGAACAAAATAACTTTGTCTCAGATTAGTGAAAAAAAATATACATATTTTCCTTTCTGATTGGAAAGAATGAGATACTTCCTTTTCTTCATTATAATGTTTATTTATTTATTTTTGGAGAGAGAGAGAGATGGAGTGCAAGCTGGGGGGTGCAGACAGGGAGAGAGAGAATCCTGAGCAGACTCTACAATGTCAGTGCAAAACCTGACACAGGACTTGAACTCACAAAACATGAGATAGTGACCTGAGCCTAAATCAAGAGTTGGCTGTTGAACCAATGCACCCCTCGTTGGCCACCCATGCACCCCTCTTTTTCTTTTAAATGACTAAAATGGACTTCTTGTAGTGACTGTTGTCTATCAGCCTGGAAGATCATGGTTTATACCAGGCCTAACCCTCATGGATAATGTTTACAGTGTTCTCATATGACTTCAAAGTGGAGTAATTGGCTTAAAAATGAACTAAATTGTTTTGAGGCCACAGTAGTAAATACACAGAGAAATTCAGTTTAGTCAGTCTTGTCTAGTTCCTAGATACACATGGTAAAGTATGTTATAAAGTACAATGAGGAACTTTTAACTTTAAAAGAAACTAGTAGCATAGGAATTACAATGCATGTCTTATGTTTTTATGTTTCTGGACAGGGACATTGAAATAGGGATTATAATTAAAGGTTTCAGACCAAACACTCCTAGGTTTTCCTTTATATATTTTCACTTTTAGTCACATTGGAATATATTATTTGTATGAAAAATAATTCAATTTATCTCATTTTCAAGTGATTGGGCATAGTTATTGTCTGTAGAGAGGGGCAAGAGAGAGAAAATACTCATGATTCCCAGTAGCCTTAATGATTGTTACATAGATGATTTAAAAAGCCTATATACTTTGGTTTAGAAATTTATGTTCCTTCTCTGGAATGACTTACGAACAAAATAAAGGGATTAAGGGAAGATGGCAGCATAGGAGGACACTGGGCTCATGTTGTCCTGCTGATCACTTAGATTCCACCCACATTGTCCTCAATAACCCAGAAAACCACCAGAAGACTAGCAGAACCGACTCTCTGGAATCAAGTGTAGGCAAAAGGCTCACTGAAGAGAGGTGGTGCATGCTACATGGACTGATGGGAGGGAGCTGGGGCAGTGGAGGGGCAGCCCGCTGGGCAAGGCAGAGCCCCAAAAGTCTGGCTTGCAAAAGGGGAGGAGCCGAAATCCGTGAGTTCTGACAGCTAGTGAGACTTAACATCTGGAATGTTAAAAGGAAACAGCTCTGCTCTAGGAGAGCAAGGAGGGTGAGAGAACGCCAGGAAGGAGAGTGGTTGAGCCCCGGGAGGACAGAGCACCATGGGGGAACAATGGCACTGGCAAGCGCCATTTCCCTCTTCCATTCTCCAGCCAAAATTCCAAAGGGAGCTGGTTCCTGTCACCGAACTTGCTTGCACAATGCAAACGCCCAATGCTATGCTTCTGTGGATCCATTCCTTTGAAGGGCCTGCCTCCCTCCCAGTGCTGTAGGGACCCTCCCGCAGCAGACCACCAATGACAAAGATAGCTAAGCCTGCCCTCCTGCCCCTAAGCACCATAAGGATCCACCCCATCTAATATGCCTTGGGCCTGATCCCATCAAAGCAGGACCACAAGGCTTGCAGTGTGCAAGCAGCCAAGACAGAGGCCACACCATTCCACAGTGAGTCCTGCCCCTGGGAGAGGGAAGATGAGGTACACACCAGTCTGACTGTGGGCCCAGCAGTGGCCTGGGGGCAACATTGGGTCTGACTGCAGCCCCGACCACCAACACAAGGTTATCCAGATGGCACAGGGAAAGTGCCCTGCAGTTTGGACCTACCACAGGGACTAGCCAAAATGATGAAGCAGAAGAATTATCCTCAAAAGAAACTCCAGGAAGTAGTAACAGCTAACAAATTGATCAAAAATGATTTAAGCAATATAATGGAAAAAGAATTTAGAATAATAGTCATAAAATTAATCGCTGGGCTTGAAAAAAGCACAGAGGACAGAGGACAATCTATTGCTACAGAGAAAAAGGGACTAAGAAATTGTCATAAGGAATTTAAAAAAAATGCTATAAATGAGATGTAAAATAAAATGGAGGTGACCACAGCACAGATTGACGAGGCAGAAGAGAGAATAGGTGAAATAGAAGATAAAATTATGGAAAAAGAGGAAGCTGAGAAAAATAGACATAAAAAAATCCAGGAGTATGAGGGGAGAATTAGAGAACTAAGTGATGTCATCAAATGGAATAATATCCATATCATAGGAATTCCAGAAGAAGAAGACAGAGAGAAAGGGGTTGAAGGTGTATTTGAAGAAATCATAGCTTAGAACTTCCCTGATCTGGGGAGGGAAACAAGCATTGAAATCCAAGAGACACAGACAACTCCCTTGAGACATAACTTGAATCGATCTTCCACATGACATATCATAGTGAAACTGGCAAAATACAAGGATAAAGAGAGAATTCTGAAAGCAGCTAGGGATAAACGGGCCCTAACATACAAAGGTAGACACATAAGGGTAGTAGCAGACCTACCTACTTAAACTTGCCAGAAAGGAATGGCAGGAAATCTTCAGTGTAATGAACAGAATAAATGTGCAGCCAAGAACCCTTTTTCCAGCAAGTCCGTAATTCAGAATAGAAGGAGAGATAAAGGTTTTCCCAAACAAACAAAAACTGAAGGACTTCATCACCACTAAAACAGCTCTACAAGAGATCCTAAGGGGGACTCTGTGAGTAAATTCTTGCAGAGACCACAAAGTACCAGAGACACTACTACAAACATGTAACCTACAGATATCACAATGACTCTAAACCCATATCTTTCAGTAATAACACTGAATGTAAATGGACTAAATGTTGCAACTAAAAGACATAGAGTATCAGAATGGATTAAAAAAAAACACAAGGCCCATCTATTTGCTGTCTACAAGAGACTCATTTTAGACCTGAAGACACCTTCAGATTGAAAGTGAGAGGAAGGAGAACTATCTATCATGCTACTGGAAGTCAAAAGAAAGCTGGAGTAGCCATACTTACATCAGGCAAACTCGACTTTAAATTAAAGGTTGTAACAAGAGGAGAAGAAGGGCATTATACAATAATTACAGGATCTATCCATCAGGAAGAGCTAACAATTATAAATATCTAAGTGCCCAATATGGAAGCCCCCAAATATATAAAACAATTAATTAATCACAAATGTAAGCAACCTTGTTGATAAGAATGTGGTAAATGCAGGGGACTTTAATACTCAACTTACAACAATGAATAGATCATCTAGACACAGGATCAATAAAGAAACAAGGGCCCTGAATGATACATTGGATCAGATGGACTTGACAGATATATTTAGAACTCTGCATCCCAAAGCAACAGAATATACTTTCTTCTCGAGTGCACATGGCACATTCTCAAGATAGATCACATGCTGGGTCACAAAATAGCCCCTAATAAGTATAAAAGAATTGAGATCATACCATTCACACTTTCAGACAACAATGCTATGAAACTTGAAATCAACCACAGGAAAAAGTGTGGAAAACCTCCAAAAGCATGGAGGTTAAAGAACACCCTAATAAAGAATGAATGGTACAACCAGGCAATTAGAGAAGAAATTTTTAAAAAAATATGGAAAAAAATGAAAATGAAAAGACAACAATCCAAACGCTTTGAGATACAGTGAAGGAAGTTCTGAGAGGAAAATGCACGGCAATCCAGGCCTATCTCAAGAAACAAGAAAAATCCCAAATACAAAATCTAACAGCACACCTAAAGGAAAGAGAAGCAGAATAGCAAAGAAACACCAAACCCACCAGAAGAAGAGAAACAATAAAGATCAGAGCAGAAAAAACAATATAGAATCTAAACAAAAAACTGTAGAACAGATCAATGAAACCAAGAGTTGGTTTCTTGAAAAAATAAACACAATTGATGAACCTCTAGCTAGGTTTCTCAAAAAGAAAAGGTAGATGACCCAAATAGACAAACTCATGAATGAAAATGGAATTATTACACCCAATCCATCAGAGGTACAAGAAATTTTCAGGGAATACTATGAAAAATTATATGCCAACAAACTGGACAACCTGGAAGAAATGGACATTTCCTAAGCACCCACACACTTCCATAACTCGAACAGGAAGAAATAGAAAATTTGAGCAAAACCATAACTAGTGAAGAAATTGAATCAGTTATAAGAAATCTCCCAGCAAATAAGAGTCTAGGACCAGATGGCTTCCTGAGGAATTCTACCAGATATTTGAAGCAGAGATAATACCTATGAGATACCAGATACCAGAGATAATGTGACACATCACATTAATAAAAGAAAAGATAAGAACTGTATGATCCTGTCAATCCATGCAGAAAAGGCATTTGACAATATCCAGCAACCTTTCTTAATAAAAACCCTCGAGAAAGTCAGGAGAGAAGGAACATACTTAAAGATCATAAAAGCCATTTATGAAAAGCCCACAGCTAATATCATCCTCAATGGGGAAAAACTGAGAGCTTTCCTCCTGATATCAGCAACACGACAGAGATATCCACTCTCACCGCTGTTGTTTCACATAGTGTTGGAAGTGCTAGCATCAGCAATCAGACAACAAAAGGAAATCAAAGGCATCAAAATTGGCAAAGATGAAGTCAAGCTTTCACTTTTTGCAGATGACACGATATTATACATGGAAAATCCGATAGACTCCACCAAAAGTCTACTAGAACTGATACATGAATTCAGCAAAGTTGCAGGATACCAAATCAATGTACTGAAATCAGTTGAATTCTTATACGCTAATAATGAAGCAACAGAAAGACAAATTAAGAAACTGATCCCATTCACAATTGCACCAAGAATCATAAAATACTTAGGAAGAAACCTAGCCAAAGATGGAAAATATCTGTATGCTGAAAACTATAGAAAGTTTATGAAGGAAATTGAAGAAGATATAAAGAAATGGGAAAACATTCCATGCTCATAGATTGGAAGAATAAATATTGTCAAAATGTCAATACTACCCAAAGCTATCTACACATTCAATGCAATCCCAATCAAAATTGCACCAGCATTCTTCTCGAAACTAGAACAAGCAACCCTAAAATTTGTATGGAACCACAAAGACCCTGAATAGCCAAGTAATGTTGAAGAAGAAGACCAAAGAGGGGCATCACAATCCCAGACTTTAGCCTCTACTACAAAACTGTAATCATCAAGAGAAGATGGTATTGACACAAAAACAGACACATAGACCAATGGAATAGAATAGGGACTTCAGAATTGAACCCACAAAAGTATGGCCAACTAATCTTTGACAAAGCAGGAAAGAATATCCAATGGAAAAAAGACAGTCTCTTTAACAAATGGTGCTGGGAGAATCGGACAGCAACATGCAGAAGGTTTAAACTAGACCACTTTCTTACACCATTCACAAAAATAAACTCAAAATGTATAAAGAACCTTAATGTGAGACAGGAAACCATCAAAACCCTAGAGAGAAAGCGGGAAAAAAACCTCTCTGACCTCAGCCGCAGCAATTTCTTTCTTGACACATCCCCAAAGGCAAGGGAATTAAAAGCAAAAATGAACTATTGGGACCTCATGAAGATAAAAATCTTCTGCACTGCAAAGAAAACAATCACCAAAACTAAAAGGCAACCAACAGAATGGGAAAAGATATTTGCAAATGACATATTGGACCATGGTCTAGTATCAAAAATCTATAAAGAACTCACCAAACTCCACACCCGAAAAACAAATAAATCAGTGAATAAATGGTCAGAAGAAATGAATAAACATTTCTCTAAAGAAGACATCCAGAGGGCCAACAGACACATGGAAAGTTGCTCAACGTCACTCCTCATCAGGGAAATACAAATCAAAACCACACTGAGATACCACTTCACACCAGTCAGAGTGGCTAAAATGAAAAAATCAGGAGACTATAAATCCTCGCGAGGATGTGGAGAAATGGGAACCCTCTTGCACTGTTGGTGGGAATGCAAACTGGTGCAGCCGCTCTGGAAAACAATGGGGAGGGTCCTCAAAAAATTAAAAATAGATCTACCCTATCACCCAGCAGTAGCACTGCTAAGCATTTACCCAAGGGATACAGGATTGCTGATGCATAGGAGCACACATACCCCAATGTTTATAGCAACACTTTCAACAATAGCCAAATTATGGAAAGAGCCTAAATGTCCATCAACTGATGAATGGATAAAGAAATTGTTGTTTATGTGCACAATGGAATACTACGTGGCAATGAGAAAGAATGAAATATGGCCTTTTGTAGCCACGTGGATGGAACCTTAGAGTGTTATGCTAAGTGAAATAAGTCATACAGAGAAAGAGAGATACCATATATTTTCACTCTTATGTGGATCCTGAGAAACGTAACAGAAGACCATGGGGGAGGGAAAGAAAAAAAAAAGGTTACAGAGTGAGGGAGCCAAAATATAAGACACTCAAAAACTGAGAACAATCTGAGGGTTAATGGGGGGTAGGAGGGAGCGGAGGGGGGGAAATGGGTATTGAGGAGGACACCTGTTGTGATGAGCCCTGGGTGTTGTATGGAAACCAATTTGACAATAAATTTCATATTAAAAAAATAAGTGAATAAGCTAATATGTTTAATTATATATTTTCATATATTTGAATCAGATATTTATATAATATATTTCAACAGAAATATAACTCACCCATGGCCAATATCATGTTGGATATACTTAAGGTCATTTTGCCTTGATAGTTAGGTCTTATTACAATTTAATATTCTTTGTAATTCAATAAACATTTTTGAAGAACAACTATTTGCTAGAGACTCTGCTGGGCATTGGGGATGAAAATAAAAATAACATATATTTTCACATCTTAGAAATATCACAGTATAGCAGGAAGTTCCTCAAACTATGACACATACTAGAATTACTGACCAAATGAAACTATCTTTTTGACTTGAGTCAATGTTAAGAGATAATGCAGCAGATTTCTTAGACTCATCATTATCATTATTTCTTAATTAAATTGAGACATTATAAATAAGATAATTCATTATTGATGTAGAAATAAGTTATTTAGCATTGTTTCTATTTACTTAGAAAAAGATCTGTCTGAAATAAAATAAGGATGCTTCGAGCAGTACTGCATATAAGTATTCATTTGGTAAACATCCTCTTATTCATAAACTTTCCACAGATGCCCTAATCTGTTCAAAATTGAGCCCTTTTTCTATTTCATTCACTTGTTGAAGTCTTAATTCATTTATCAAGCAATGCCTCAGTCTTAGGCATAAAAGGATAAATCAACATGGGCCCTGGTTCCAAAAACTCAGTCTCTTAACTTGTAGCTATCCCTCTGTACTCTTATTGCTAATATGTCAGAAATGCTAAAAGTTTTCACAATAGTAGTACGCAATTAAGCAGTTCAGGACAAAGGTTTGAAGTAGAGAAAGAAAATGAACTAGAGGAAAGAAGTAGATGCAAATAACCAGATCATTTTTCTTCATAACCCATTGGTGGTACTAGGTCAATATTATGTATTAGTAATTGAAGAAAAAGGCCGATTCAGGGATTATCCCTAAATTTCAACTCTGTCCTATATAAGACCACTTGTTTTATTTATTTAATTTACTGACACTTAAATAGCACTTAACATTTACTATCTTCCAGATTCTCTTTGAAGCACTTCAAGATTACAATGCACTTTGTTAGTGGGCCTTGGGTAGAAAAAAAAACATACAGCATTATGTGGTAGTAGAATTGCAAATTCTGGTGAGAATAACCATGTTAATAATAATTACTAACACTTTATGTGCCTGGGACTCTACATACATTTTCCTTTATATATTTTATTTATTTTTTATTATTTTTTAAATTTTATTTTTCCATCGCTAACATACAGTGTTATATTAGTTTCAGGTGTACAATAGTGATTCAACAATTCCATATATTAGCCAGTTCTCATCACGACAAGTTCACTCCTTAATTCCAATTACCTACTTTACCCATCCCCCCATCTACTTCCTCTCTGATAACCATCAGTTTGTTCTTTACAGTTAAAAGTCTGTTTCTTGGTTTGCCACTTTCTCTCTAATTTTCCCTTTGCTCATTTGTTTTGTTTCTTAAATCCCACATATAAGTGAATTCCTCTGGTGTTTGTATTTCTCTGACTTACTTCACTTAGCATAATGCTCTCTAGCTCCATCCATGCCAATGCAAAAGGCAAGATTTCATTCTTTTTCTATGGCTGAATAATATTAATTATAATATCCTAATATTCCAATAGTAATAATGTGTGTGTGTGTGTGTGTGTGTTTATCTATTCATCTATGAATAGAGGTTTGGGCTACTTCCATAATTTGGCTATTGTAAATAATGCTGCTATAAACATAGGGGTGCATGTGTCACTTTGAATTAGTGTTTTTGTATTCTTTGGGTAAACACCTAGTAGTGCAATTTGCTGGATCATAGGGTAGTTCTGGTTTTAATTTCTAGAGGAACCTCCATAAATTTTCTTTTAATACCAATTGAAAAACTACAGATGAACTCCATTGCCATCCCTGTTTTACTGTTAAGTAAAATAGAAGTTAAATAAGTACATGGTCACAAAGTAATTGATGGGGCCTGGATTAGAATCCATATTTGGTTGACTCCAAAACATTAGCTCATACTCATCACACTGAGCTAATTTTGTGTAAATTTGGATAGACAGTTAAAGGACCTTCTAGCCTTACAAAATGTACCTCATGCGTTGCAAAATTTTCTGAAATTATATCATTATTGATTCATTTTTAGGGATATCTTTCTTAAAATTCATTTGAAAACTTAAAAAAAATCCCAGAATCTTAGTAATACATTAAAGCAATTTTGATAGTGAGTTGTCAGCCATGCACATTGAAACCTGGGAAGAGTAATGGGCAAAATCACTGAAGAAGATGATTCAGCTAGGAAAGTCGATAGAAGCTATTGACTTGATTTAATGAACAGTTTACTTATCCACTTCTGTCCAGCCAGCACTGATTGTTTGTTCATTGCAACTTGAAATTATATCTGTACCACCATTTAATTCATAGCATGTCTTACTCTTGTCTTTTGGATTTAAATTAAAGTAATAAGCTTGTGGTAGTGTTATCTACTTTAACACAAGAGTATCAGTTTTGTCACACTGGGTTTTGTTTACCAGAGGCCAGAGTAATAAAAGTGATGCCTCAGGAAAATAAGCCATAAATGGTTGCATTAAGAGCTTAATTTGTCCCCAGAGTGGATACTTTTCTTTTCTTCTTCCCTTTAAGTCCAGTGAAATCAGAGCCCCCATTTTTGTTAAAACATGCCTTCCTGAAATTTCTTTCCACCTACTGTTGTAGTTTTAGCTATTTCTTTCACACATTAATATACATTAGTGTCAAGATCTTTCTGATTTTTCTCTTAACTCTCACCAATTCAACCTTAATATACAATATTCATACATATATATGCAATATATATACATATGTATTACTCTTCTGGTTGAAATCTTTCAATGACTTCCCATCTCAGTAAGGATAAAAGCCAAATGCTTATAAAGATCTATACAATCTGAATATTCCAAATGTTGAACTTAATAAAGAAAAACAGAAATGAAAAATAATACCTTCAAGTCTTTCAGTATGATTTTAAGTCATCTCTACACCCAACATGGGGCTTGAACTTACAACTGTGACATCAAGAGTTGCATGCTCTACTGACTGAGCCAACCAGGTGCTCCAAGTCTTTCAGTATTTTTTTTACCCTTTTTATATTTCCTTAAAAATATAGCAGTTTGTTTTAAGAAAAATATATCTCACTCTATCTGAAGATGCATTTAGCCTGACATCTAGAAATCTTGACTAACTGGCCTAAAAACTCAAAAACTCGTTTATAATTTGATCCAATTATTAATTAACATTTTGTTGTTGCTGTTGTTGTTTCTGTAGAAATACCTCCTATAAATAATTGATTATTTGAACCATAGGCCTAATATATATATATATATATATATATATATATATATATATATATATATATATATGGCTGTCATAGTGCAGCCCAAGCATAGTACATGTTACTTATCAAATCTTGAAAAACTCATCAAGAACAAAGGTAAACTTCCCAATTTACCTAAAAATGGTATTAATTATGGAACTTAAAATAACTTATTTACAGTTCAAAATAACTCAAAACTGACAGGAGTTTTTACTTTCTCTTCCCCTTTTAAAACAGGGAAGTTTAAAACCTTTCAATAATAAGAAAAAAAAACTCTTTATGCCTTATAGCATCATTTATCCACAATGCTGATAATAACGTTTGAAGAGGAATTGAATTTCATTCTATACATAGCTGCATTCCATAAAAGCTTGTGGCTATGCAATAATGGCTATTATAGTAATATGAATTGCTCATAATTATGAAGCTTGAATTTATAATTTCAATAGTGTATTATTATGCATTTGTATTTGTCTATGCTGCTAATATACAGCATAAAATACAATTACAGAAAATAAGTGGTTAGAAAAAAAATAGTGACTATTCCAACAGAGATATAAACAGATTCTAATTTTACTGAAAAGGGGTAGAGATCTCACTGAGGCTAGGAAACAAAGGAAAGATGCTTTAACTAGTAAGTTTTGCTAACTTTTGCTTTTACCATTTTTGGAGTGTCAAATCATGGTAGTCTTCTGTCTTAGTCTGTTTGGGTTGCTATAACAAAATACCACAAAATGGGTAGCTTATAAACAACAAAATACCACAAAATGGGTAGCTTATAAACAACAAATTTCTTCCTCACAGTTCTGGACGTTGACAATCAAAGATCACAATGCCACCATGGAGGCACCTCTCCCAAGGTGTATACTGACATGGTACAAGGGACTAGGGCACTCTGTGGTATCTGTTTTTTAAGGGCACTGATCCCATTCATGAGGACTCCACCCTCATGACTTAATCACCTCCCAAAGACCCCTCCTTCCAACATCTTCACATTGGACACAAGGATTCCAACATGTAAATTTTAGAGACACAAACATTCAAACCACAGCATCCCGTGCTTAAAATTCTATAATGATTTTCCATGTCAGTAAGGGTTGAAGCTAAAGCCCTACAAGGCCTATGCAGTCTGAATCCTTTACTTCTCTGATTTTAACCTCTAAAATTTATTCTTTTTTCACTCCAATCGCATTAGTATTGTTCTCCTCATTATTTCTCCATAGTCAAGCTCAGGGCTATTGCATTTTCTTTTCCTTCTGGTAGGAATTCTCTTTCCCCAGATATCCATATGTTATGTTCACTCAATTGCCTCTAGAAAATTGCTCAAATGTCACCATTTCAATGATTTTTTTTCTCTGACTTCCTTATATAAAATTGCAAATCCCACACACTCCTCTTCCCTGCTTCATGTTTTCTTCACATTTGTCACTTTCTAACATGCTATGTAATTTATTTATTTTGTTTATATCATATCTTCCCTCATAAGTATGTGAGCTTAATGAGACCAGACATTTTTTCTATTAATTTACTGCTTACAGTAAGCACCTCAGTGTTAATAAAAACATCACACACATATTAGGTGCTTATAAATAATTTTAAATAAATGAGTAAATGGGAAATAGTAACATAAAGGAAATAAAATCTGTTTCAGTTATAACACATGAACTTTCAAGCTGCTCACAGTTGAGTATATACACTATTCTTAGGAAAAACACATTATAAGCCATATCCCACTTTTGTTTCTGACTGCAACTTCTTGTTACCCCCCTAAAACCAACATGATGCCTATCTTCAAGCAGATGATTCACATTTTCCATTGGAGAACAAACTGGAATGTTTTCAAAGGGAAAGATAACCTCATTAGCAAAAGTACATTTGAAACCCACAACATATATAGCATTTCAATGTTCTTTGATAGGGTACAATATTACAGAAAATCAAATGTCAAAGTATAGAATCTCCTCCTTTCCTGTTATCTAAAACAACCCTAAAGATATGCTCTCTTGTAAGTTAGAAAATTGAGGATTATTTGTATTCTAAATAAAACTTCTAAACATTCTAGTTAATTAACATATAGTATAATACTGGCTTAAGGAGTAGGATTTAGTGATTCATCACTTACATATAACACCCAGTGCTCATTATAACAAGTGCTGTCCTTAATCCCCATCACCCATTTAGCTCAATCCCCACCCACCTCCCTGTATTAACCTTTATTTGGTTCTCTGTAGTTAAGAGTCTCTTATGGCTTGTTTTCCTCTCTTTTTCCTCCTTCCCTTATGCTCATCTCTTTAGTTTCTTAAATTCCACATATGAGTGAAATCATATGGTATTTGTATTTCTCTGACTGACTTATTTCACTTAACATAATACACTCTAACTCCATCCATGCATTGCAAATGGCAAGATTTCATTCTTTTTCATGGCTGAGTAATATTCCATTGTGTGTATTTGGGCTTTCTTTGTCTATTCATCTTTATCTTCTTTATCAATTCATCAGTCAATGTACATTTGGGCTCTTTCCATGAATTTTCTATCGTTGATAATGCTGATAAACATTGGGGTGCACGTACCTCTCTGAATCTGTATTTTTGTACCCTTTGGGATATACCTAGTATTTTGAGGAATTTTCATACTGTTTCCAGGGTTACTGAAACGGTTCTCATCCCCCCCAAAAATGTAAGAGGGTTCCCCTTTATCTCAATTCTCCCCAACATCTGTTGTTTCCATTGTTGTTAATTTTAAACATTCTGACAGGTGTGAAGTGGTATCTCATTGTGGTTTTGATTTGTATATCCTTGGTGATGAGTGATATTGAGCATCTTTTCATGGGTCTGTTAGTCATCTGAATGTCTTAGTTGGAAAAAAAAGTCTATACATGTCTTCTGCCCCTTTCTTAACTGGATTACTTGTTTTCTGAGTGTTGAATTTGATAAGTTCTTTATAGATTTGGGATACTAACTTTTTGTCAGATATGTCACTTGCAAATATCTTCTCTCATTCCATAAGCTGACTTGAAATTTTATAGATTGTTTCCTCCACTCTGCAGAAATTTTTATCTTGATTAACTCCCAATAGTTCATGTTTGCTTTTGTTACCCTTGCTTTTGGAGATGTGTCTAGTAAGAAATTGCTCCAGCTGAGGTCAAAAAGTTGCTACATGTTTTCCTCTAGGATTTTGATAATTTCTTGTCTCATGCTTAGGTCCTTCATCCATTTTGAATTTATTTTGTGTATGGTTGTAAGAAAGTGGAACAGTTTCATTCTTTCACATGTTTCTATCAAGTTTTATGAACATTATTTGTTGAAGAGACTATATTTTTTCCATTGGGTATTCTTTCCTGCTTTGTCAAAGATCTGTTGACCATATAGTGGTGGGTGCCTTTCTAGGTTTTGTATTCTGTTCCATTTATCAATGTGTCTATTTTTATTACAGTACCATAATGTCTCTATGACTTAGCTTTGTAATGTGGTTTGATGTCTGGCATCAGGGTGATTACAGCTTTGGTTTTCTTTTTCAGGATTGTTTTGGGTATTCAGAATGTTTTATGTGTCCATACAAATTTTAAGATTATTTGTTCTAGCTCTGTGAAATAGCACTGTGGTATTTTGATAAGGACTGTATTAAATGTCTACACTGTTTTGGGTATTATAGACATTTTAACAATTTGTTCTTACAATCTATGAGCAGGGAATATTTTTCCATTTCATTTTGTCCTCTTTAATTTCTTCCATTAATGTTCCATAATTTTCAGCATACACATCTTTCACTACTTTGGTTAGTTTAATTCCTAGGTATCTTATGGATTTTGGTGAAATTGAAAATGGGATAGATTCTTTGATTTCTCTTTCTGCTGCTTCATTACTGGGTGTACAGAAATGCAACAGATTTCTGTATGTTGATTTTATAGCCTGTGACTTTGTTGAATTCATGCATTAGTTTTAGCAATTTTTTGCTGGAGCATTTCAGGTTTTCTACAAAATATCATGTCATCTGCAAATTGTGAAAGCTTGAATTCTTCCTTGCTGATTTGGATGCCCTTTATTTCTTTTTGTTGTCTGATTGATGAGGCTAAGATTTCCAGTACTGTGTTAAAAAACAATGGTGAGAGTGAATATCCCTGTGTAATTCCTGAGCATAGAGGAAAAGCTCCCACTTTCCCCCCAATGAGGATATTATTAGTTGTGGGTCTTTTATACATGGCACTAATGATGCTGAGGTACGTTCCTGCTATCCCTACTGTGTTGAGGGTTTTTATCAAGAATGAATGCTGTATTATGTCATATGCTTTTTCTGCATCTATTTAGAGGATCATATTATTCTTATCCTTTCTTTAATTATTGTTGTGTATCACATTGATTTTTTTTTTTACAAATATTGAACCATGCTTGCAGCCCAGGAATAAATCCTGCTTGATCATGGTGAGTAATTCTTTTAATGTATTTGATTTGCTAGTATCTTCTGGAGAATTTTTGCATCCATGTTCATAAGTGATATTCATCTGTAATTCTCTTTGTAGTAATGTTTTTGGTTTTGAAATCAAGGTAATGCTGGACATATAGAATGACTTTGGAAGTTTTCCTCCTACTGGAATTTTTTGGAACAGGTTGAAAGGAATAGGTATAAACTCTTTTTAAAATGTCCTGTAGAAATCCCCTGGGAAGCCCTCTAGCCCTGGACCTTTGTTTGTTGGAAGACTTTTTATTACTGATTCAATTTCTTTGCAGGTTATGGGTGTCTTAGAATTTTTTAATTTTCCTGTTTCAGTTTTGGAAGTTCATATGTTTCTAGGAATTTAACCATTTCTTCAAGATTGTCCAGTTTGGTGGCATATAATTTTACATAATATTATTTTATAATTGTTTGTATTTTTGCTGTATTGGTTATTATATCTCCTCTCTCATATGTGATTTTATTTGTTTGTATTCTTCCTCTTTTCTTTTTGACAGGTCTGCCTGGAGTTTTACAATTTTTTTTCTTTCTAAAAACCAGTTCTTAGTTTCATTGATCTGCTCTTTTTATGTTTGTTTTTTTTTTTCTATATTGTTTCTTTGTGCTCTAATCTTTATTATTTCCCTTCTTCCGCTGGGCTTAGGCTTTATTTGCTGCTGGTTTTATGCCTCTTTTAAGTGTAAGATTA
Source organism: Panthera pardus (assembly GCF_024362965.1). Lineage (NCBI taxonomy): Eukaryota > Metazoa > Chordata > Mammalia > Carnivora > Felidae > Panthera > Panthera pardus. The sequence goes on from NW_026526843.1 coordinate 52,480,108, forward strand.
GGTTGTTGTATTCGAGATTTTTCTTCTGTCTTGAAGTAGGCTTGTATTAGTACATACTTCCCTCTTATGATTACCGTTGCTCTAAAGGTCCTGAACTATTGTGTTTTCATATTTATTTGCTTCTATGTACTTTTTATTTCTTATTTAATTTTTGGTTAATCTATTAATTATTTTTAAAAAAATGGTTATTTACTATTCAGGGCAATAATTGTTTTAGGAGCAGTATTCAGTGATTTATCATTTACATTCAACAACCAGTGTTAATCACAACAAGCACCCTCCTTATGTCCATCACTCATATAACCCATCTCCCACTCACCTCTCTCCATTAACCCTCAGTTTGTTCTCTATTGTTATGAGTCTCTTGTGGTTTGTTTCCCCTTCTCCTGTTCCCCATATTCACATATATTCATCTGTTTCATTTCTTCTATGCCACATATGAGTGAAATCATATGACAATTGTCTTTCTCTGATTGACTTATTTCGCTAGGTATAATACACTCTAGCTTCATCCACGTTGTAACAAATGGAAAAATTTCATTGTTTTCAATGGCTGAGTAATATTCCAATAAACACACACACACACACACACACACACACACACACACACACATAACATCACATTTTTCTTTTTTTTTTTTCAATATATGAAATTTATTGTCAAATTGGTTTCCATACAACACCCAGTGCTCTTCCCAAAAGGTGCCCTCCTCAATACCCATCACCCACCCTCCCCTCCCTCCCACCCCCCATCAACCCTCAGTTTGTTCTCAGTTTTTAACAGTCTCTTATGCTTTGGCTCTCTCCCACTCTAACCTCTTTTTTTTTTCTTCCCCTCCCCCATGGGTTTCTGTTAAGTTTCTCAGGATCCACATAAGAGTGAAACCATATGGTATCTGTGTTTCTCTGTATGGCTTATTTCACTTAGCATCACACTCTCCAGTTCCATCCACGTTGCTACAAAAGGCCATATTTCATTCTTTCTCATTGTCACGTAGTACTCCACTTTGTATATAAACCACAATTTCTTTATCCATTCATCAGTCGATGGACATTTAGGCTCTTTCCATAATTTGGCTATTGTTGAGAGTGCTGCTATAAACATTGGGATACAAGTGCCCCTATGCATCAGTACTGCTGTATCCCTTGGGTAAATTCCTAGCAGTGCTATTGCTGGGTCATAGGGTAGGTCTATTTTTAATTTTCTGAGGAACCTCCACACTGCTTTCCAGAGCGGCTGCACCAGTTTGCATTCCCACCAACAGTGCAAGAGGGTTCCCATTTCTCCGCATCCTCTCCAGCATCTATAGTCTCCTGATTTGTTCATTTGGTCACTCTGACTGGTGTGAGGTGATATCTGAGTGTGGTTTTGATTTGTATTTCCCTGATGAGGAGCGACGTTGAACATCTTTTCATGTTCCTGTTGGCCATCCGGATGTCTTCTTTAGAGAAGTGTCTATTCATGTTTTCTGCCCATTTCTTCACTGGGTTATTTGTTTTTCGGGTGTGGAGTTTGGTGAGCTCTTTAAAAATTTTGGATACTAGACCTTTGTCCAATATGTCATTTGCAAATATCTTTTCCCATTCTGTTGGTTGCCTTTTAGTTTTGTTGGTTGTTTCCTTTGCTGTGCAGAAGCTTTTGATCTTCATAAGGTCCCAGTAATTCATTTTTGCTTTTAATTCCCTTGCCTTTGGGGATGTGTCGAGTAAGAGATTGCTATGGCTGAGGTCAGAGAGGTCTTTTCCTGCTTTCTCCTCTAGGGTTTTGATGGTTTCCTGTCTCACATTCAGGTCCTTTATCCATTTTGAGTTTGTTTTTGTGAATGGTGTGGGAAAGTGGTCTAGTTTCAACCTTCTGCATGTTGCTGTCCAGTTCTCCCAGCACCATTTGTTAAAGAGACTGTCTTTTTTCCATTGGATACTCTTTCCTGCTTTGTCAAAGATGAGTTGGCCATACGTTTGTGGGTCTAGTTCTGGGGTTTCTATTCTATTCCATTGGTCTATGTGTCTGTTTTTGTGCCAATACCATGCTGTCTTGATGATGACAGCTTTGTAGTAGAGGCTAAAGTCTGGGATTGTGATGACTCCTGCTTTGGTCTTCTTCTTCAAAATTACTTTGGCTATTCAGGGCCTTTTGTGGTTCCATATGAATTTTAGGATCGCTTGTTCTAGTTTCGAGAAGAATGCTGGTGCAATTTTGATTGGGATTGCATTGAATGTGTAGATAGCTTTGGGTAGTATTGACATTTTGACAATATTTATTCTTCCAATCCAGGAGCACGGAATGTTTTTCCATTTCTTTATAGCTTCTTCAATTTCCTTCATAAGCTTTCTATAGTTTTCAGCATACAGATCTTTTACATCTTTGGTTAGATTTATTCCTAGGTATTTTATGCTTCTTGGTGCAATTGTGAATGGGATCAGTTTCTTTATTTGTCTTTCTGTTGCTTCATTGTTAGTGTATAAAAATGCAACTGATTTCTGTACATTGATTTTGTATACTGCAACTTTGCTGAATTCATGTATCAGTTCTAGCAGACTTTTGGTGGAGTCTATCGGATTTTCCATGTATAATATCATGTCATCTGCAAAAAGCGACAGCTTGACTTCCTCTTTGCCAATTTGGATGCCTTTGATTTCCTTTTGTTGTCTGATTGCTGATGCTAGAAATTCCAACACTATGTTAAACAACAGCGGTGAGAGTGGACATCCCTGTCGTGTTCCTGATCTCAGGGAAAAAGCTCTCAGTTTTTCCCCATTGAGGATGATGTTAGCTGTGGGCTTTTCATACATGGCTTTGATGATGTTTAAGTATGTTCCTTCTATCCCGACTTTCTCAAGGGTTTTTATTAAGAAATGGTGTTGGATTTTGTCAAAGGCCTTTTCTGCATCGATTGATAGGATCATATGGTTCTTCTCTTGTTTTTTATTAATGTGATGTATCACGTTGATTGATTTGCGAATGTTGAACCAGCCCTGCATCCCAGGAATGAATCCCACTTGATCATGGTGAATAATTCTTTTTATATGCTGTTGAATTCGATTTGCTAGTATCTTATTGAGAATTTTTGCATCCATATTCATCAGGGATATTGGCCTGTAGTTCTCTTTTTTTACTGGGTCTCTGTCTGGTTTAGGAATCAAAATGACACTGGCTTCATAGAATGAGTCTGGAAGTTTTCCTTCCCTTTCTATTTCTTGGAATAGCTTGAGAAGGATAGGTATTATCTCTGCTTTAAATGTCTGGTAGAACTCCCCTGGGAAGCCATCTGGTCCTGGACTCTTATTTGTTGGGAGATTTTTGATAACCGATTCAATTTCTTCGCTGGTTATGGGTCTGTTCAAGCTTTCTATTTCCTCCTGATTGAGTTTTGGAAGAGTGTGGGTGTTTAGGAATTTGTCCATTTCTTCCAGGTTGTCCAGTTTGTTGGCAAATAATTGTTCATAGTATTCCCTGATAATTGTTTGTATCTCTGAGGGATTGGTTGTAATAATCCCATTTTCATTCATGATTTTATCTATTTGGGTCATCTCCCTTTTCTTTTTGAGAAGCCTGTCTAGAGGTTTGTCAATTTTGTTTATTTTTTCAAAAAACAACTCTTGGTTTCGTTGATCTGCTCTACCGTTTTTTTTAGATTCTATATTATTTATTTCTGCTCTGATCATTATGATTTCTCTTCTTCTGCTGGGTTTAGGCTGCCTTTGCTGTTCTGCTTCTATTTCCTTTAGGTGTGCTGTTAGATTTTGTATTTGGGATTTTTCTTGTTTCTTGAGATAGGCCTGGATTGCGATGTATTTTCCTCTCAGGACTGCCTTCGCTGCATCCCAAAGCGTCTGGATTGTTGTATTTTCATTTTCATTTGTTTCCATATATTTTTTAATTTCTTGTCTAATTGCCTGGTTGACCCACTCATTCTTTAGTAGGGTGTTCTTTAACCTCCATGCTTCTGGAGGTTTTCCAGACTTTTTCCTGTGGTTGATTTCAAGCTTCATAGCATTGTGGTCTGAAAGTATGCATGGTATGATTTCAATTCTTGTAAACTTATGAAGGGCTGTTTTGTGACCCAGTATATGATCTTTCTTGAAGAATGTTCATGTGCACTCGAGAAGAAAGTATATTCTGTTGCTTTGGGATGCAGAGTCCTAAATATATCTGTCAAGTCCATCTGATCCAATGTATCATTCAGGGCCCTTGTTTCTTTATTGACCGTGTGTCTAGATGATCTATCCATTTCTGTAGGTGGAGTGTTAAAGTCCCCTGTAATTACCACATTCTTATCAATAAGGTTGCTTATGTTTATGAGTAATTGTTTTATATATCTGGGGGTTCCGGTATTTGGCGCATAGACATTTATAATTGTAAGCTCTTCCTGATGGATAGACCCTGTAGTTATTATATAATGCCCTTCTTCATCTCTTGTTACAACCTTTAATTTAAAGTCTAGTTTGTCTGATATAAGTATGGCTACTCCAGCTTTCTTTTGGCTTCCAGTACCATGATAAATAGTTCTCCATCCCGTCACTCTCAATCTAAAGGTGTCCTCAGATCTAAAATGAGTCTCTTGTGGACAGCAAATAGATGGTTGTTGTTTTTTTATCCATTCTGATACCCTATGTCTTTTGGTTGGCGCATTTAATCCATTTACATTCAGTGTTATTATAGAAAGATACGGGTTTAGAGTCATTGTGATGTCTGTATGTTTTATGCTTGTAGCAATGTCTCTGGTACTTTGTCTCACAGGATACCCCTTAGGATCTCTTGTAAGGCTGGTTTAGTGGTGACAAATTCCTTCAGTTTTTGTTTGTTTGGGAAGACCTTTATCTCTCCTTCTATTCTAAATGACAGACTTGCTGGATAAAGGATTCTGGGCTGCATATTTTTTCTGTTTAGCACACTGAAGATCTTGTGCCAATCCTTTCTGACCTGTCAAGTTTCAAAAGAGAGATCAGCCACTAGTATTATAGGTCTCCCTTTATATGTGAGGGCACGTTTATCCCTTGCTGCTTTCAGAATTTTCTCTTTATCCTTGTATTTTGCCAGTTTCACTATGGTATGTCGTGCAGAAGATCGATTCAAGTTACGTCTGAAGGGAGTTCTCTGTGCCTCTTGGATTTCAATGCCTTTTTCCTTCCCCAGTTCAGGGAAGTTCTCAGCTATTATTTCTTCAAGTACCCCTTCAGCACCTTTCCCTCTCTCTTCCTCCTCTGGGATACCAATTATGCGTAGATTATTTCTTTTTGGTGTATCACTTATTTCTCTAATATTCCCCTCATACTCCTGGATTTTTTTATCTCTCTTTCTCTCAGCATCCTCTTTTTCCATAACTTTATCTTCTAGTTCACCTATTCTCTCCTCTGCCTCTTCAAGCCGAGCCGTCGTGGTTTCCATTTTGTTTTGCATTTCGTTTAAAGCGTTTTTCAGCTCCTCCTGACTGTTCCTTAGTCCCTTGATCTCTGTAGCAAGAGATTCTCTGCTGTCCTCTATACTGTTTTCAAGCCCAGCGATTAATTTTATGACTATTATTCTAAATTCACTTTCTGTTATATTATTTAAATCCTTTTTGATCAGTTCATTAGCTGTTGTTATTTCCTGGAGATTCTTCTGAGGGGAATTCTTCCCTTTGGTCATTTTGGATAGTCCCTGGAGAGGTGAGGACCTGCAGGGCACTTCCCCTGTGCTGTCATGTATAACTGGAGTTGGTGGGCGGGGCTGCAGTCAGACCTGATGTCTGCCCCCAGCCCACCGCTGGGGCCACAGTCAGACTGGTGTGTGCCTTCTCTTCCCCTCTCCTAGGGGTGGGATTCTCTGTGGGGTGGTGTGGCCCGTCTGGGCTACTTGCTCACTGCCAGGCTTGTGGTGCTGGGGATCTGGTGTATTAGCTGGGGTGTGTAGGCAAGGTGCACGGGGGCAGGAGGGGCAGGTTTAGCTCCCTTCTCCTTAGGTGATCCACTTCAGGAGGGGTCCTGTGGCAGCGGGAGGGAGTCAGACCCGCTGCCGGAGGGGTGGTTCCGCAGAAGCACAGTGTTGGGTATTTGTGTGGAGCAAGCAAGTTCCCTGGCAGGAACTGGTTCCCTTTGGGATTTTGGCTGGGGGTTGGACGAGGGAGATGGTGCTGGCTAGCGCCTTTGTTCCCCCCAAACTGAGCTCTGTCATCCTGGGGCTCAGCAACTCTCCCTCCCTTTGTCCTCCAGCCTTCCTGCTTTCTGAGCAGAGCTGTTAACTTATGACCTCCCAGATGCTAAGTCGCACTTCCTGTCGGAACACACTCCGTCTGGCCCCTCCGCTTTTGCAAGCCAGACTCGGGGGCCCTGCTTGTCTGGCAGGCCGCCCCTCCACCCCGGCTCCCTCCCGCCAGTCCGTGGAGCACGCACTGCCTCGCTGCCCTTCATACCCTCTTCCGTGGGCTTCTCATCTGCGCTTGGCTCCAGAGACTCTGCTAATCCTCTGGCGGTTTTCTGGGTTATTTAGGCAGGTGTAGGTGGAATCTAAGTGATCAGCAGGATGTGCGATGAGCCCAGCGTCCTCCTATGCCGCCATCTTCCAACCCCTTTCCCCAGACAAACCCACATCCCATTTTTCTTATCCATTCATCAGTCAATGGACATTTGGGCTTTCTCCATAGTTTAGCTTTTGTTGATAATGCTACTGTAAACATTGGGGTGCATGTATCCCTTCAATCTGTATTTTTATATCCTTTGAGTATATACATAAGAGTACAAACTCTGGATCATAGGGAAGTTCTATTTTAATTTTTTGAGAACTCTCCATTATGTTTCCAGAATGCTTTCACCACCTTTCATTTCCACGAACAGTGCAAGAGAGTTCGTCTTTTCCTTGAGTCCTCACAAACACCTATTGTCTTGTGTTGTTAATTTTAGCCATTTTGATAGGTGTGAGGGAGTATCTCATCATGGTTTTGATTTTCACTTCTTGATTATGAGTAATGTTGAGCATCTCATCATGAGTTTATTAGCCATCTGGATGTATTCTTGGAAAAGTGTCTATTCATATCTTCTACCCATTTCTTAACTAGATTGTTTGGCTTTGGTTAGTTGAGTTTGGTAAGCTCTTTATAGATTTCAGATTTTGGATACTTGCCCTTTCTCATATATGTGTTTTGCAAATATTTTTCCCATTCCATAGGCTGGCTTTTAGGTTTGTTGATTGTTTCCTTCATTGTGCAGAAGCTTTTTATCTTGATATCCCAATAGTTCATTTTTGCTTTTCTTTCCCTTGCTTATGGTAAGTATCTAGTAAGAAGTTGTTGTCAAGTTCAAAGTTTTTTGCCTGTGTTCTCTTCTGGACTTTTGGTGATTTCCTGTCTCACTTTTAAGTCTTCCATCCATTTTGAGTTTATTTTTGTGTATGGTGAAATAAAGTGGTCTAATTTCATTCTTCCACATGTCACTATCTTATTTTCCAAACACCATTTCTTGAATAGATTGTCTTTTCTCCATTGGATATCCTTTATTTGTCAAAGATTAATTTTCCCCTATAGTTGTGGGGCCATTTCTGGGTTTTCTATTCCAGTCCGTTTATCTTTATGCCTGTTTTTGTGTCAGTACCATACTTTTTTGATGACTACAGCTTTGTAATATAACTTGAAATCCAGAATCATGATGACTCCAGTTTTGTTTTTCTTTTTTAGGATTGGTTTTGCTCTTTGAAGTCTTTTGTGATTCCATTCAAATTTTAGGATTGTGTGTACTCGCTCTGCAAAAAATATTGGCAGTATTTTGATAGGGATTGCATTAAATATATAGATTACTTTGGTAGTATACACATTTAACAATATTTGTTCTTCCAATCCATAAGCATGGGATGTTTTAACATTACTTGTGTCCTCTTCAATTTCTTTCATAAGTGTTCTATAGTTTTCAGAGTACAGGTATTTTATCTCTTTAATTACTTTTATTTCTAGGTGTCATTGTTCTGGTGCACTTGTAAATGGGTTTGATATCTTGATTTCATTTTCTGCTATTTTGTTATTGGTTTGTAGAAATGTGACATATTTATGCACGTTGATTTTATACCACGTGGCATTTTTGAATTTAAATATTAGTTGTAGCAATTTTGGAGGAGTCTTTTGGATTTCCCACATGTAGTATCATGTCATCTGCAAATAGTGAAATTTTGGCTTTTCCTTGCCTATTTGGATGCCCTTTATTTCTTTTTGTTGTCTGATTGCTGAAGCTAAGACTTCCAGTATTATGTTAAATAGTAATGGTGACAATGAACATCCATCTCTTGTTCCTGACTGTAGGGGAAATACTCTCATTTTCTTCCCAATTGAGGATGATATTAGTTGTGGATTTTTGCAAAATGGCCTTTATGATGTTGATATATGTTCAATCTATCCATACTTCATTCAGGGTTTTTACCAAGAATGGATGCTGTATTTTTTCAAATGACTTTTCTGTTTCTATTGACAGGATCATATGGTTCTTATCCTTTCTTTTATTAATGTTGTGTATCATGTTGATTGATTTGTGAATATTGAACCAGACTTGAAGCCCAGGAACTAATCCACTTGATAAAGGTGAATAATTATTTTAATGTACTGTTGAACTATATTTGCTATTTTCTTGTTCAGAATTTTGGCATCCATATTTAAAAAGGTTATTGGTGTGTAATTCTCCTTTTTGTAGGTTCCTTGTTTGATTTTTGGAATCAAGGTATTGCAAGTTTTCTAGAATGAGTTTGAAAGTTTTCTTTTGGTTTTTATTTTTTGGAACAGTTTGAGAATAAGAATAGGTGTTAGTTCTTCCTTAAATGTCTGACAGATTTCCCCAGGAATGTCATCTGTCCCAGAACTCTTGTGTGTTGGGAGATTTGTGATTACTGATTACTGCCTTTGCTGCATCCCAATTTCTTTGCTAGTTACACATCTGTTCAAATTTTCTATTTTCCTTGTTTCATTTTTTTTTTTGTAGTTTGTGAGTTTCTAGGAATTTGTCCATTACTTTCAGGTTGCCCCGGTTATTGGCATATACTTTTTCATAGTATTCTCCTATAATTGTTTATAGTTACAATTGTTTGTGTTCTGCCCTTTTTCATTCATTATTTTATTTATTGGGGCTATTTCTCTTTTCTTTTTGAGATGTCTGACTAAGGTTATTAAATTTATTTAATTATTTCAAGGAACAGATCTTAGTTTCATTGATCTTTCTACTGTTTATTGTTTGTTTGTTTTTATATTCTTTAATTCTGTTCTAATCTTTATTATTCCCCTTCTTTTGCTGGCTTTTGGCTTTACTTGTTCCCTTTCTGGCTCCTTTAGGTGTAAGATTAGGTTGTGTATTTGGGTCCTTTTTTGTTTCTTGATATAAGCCTGTATTGAAATATACTTCCCTCCTAGGACTGCCTTTGCTGCATCCCAAAAGTTTTCCCTGGTGTGTTTTTATTTTCTTTTGCTTCCATGTATTTTTTAAATTTCTTCTTTAATTTATTAGTTAACCCATTCATTTTTTAGTAGGATATACTGTAAGATCCATGTATATGAAGGCTTTCCTTTTTTTTTTTTCTTTTGGTGAGTTCAAGTTTCAAATCATTGTGATTCAAAAATATGAATGGTATTATCTCTATTTTTTTGTACTTTTTAGAGCTGATTTGTGATCCAGTTTTTGATCTCTTTTGGAGAACGTTTCATGTGCACTTGAGTGTGTGTTCTATTGCTTTAAGATGAAATTTTTTGATGTATCTCTAAAGTTCATCTGGTCCAGTGTGTCATTCAAACTACTGTTTCCTGGTTTGTTTTCTGCTTAGATGATTTGTCCGTTGTTGTAAGTGGAATGTTAAAGACTCCTACTCTAATTGTATTACTATCAATGAGTTTCTTTATGTTTGCTATTTATTGATTTATATATTTTGGTGCTTCCAAGTTGGTAGCATAAATATTTACAATTTTTATATCTTCTTGATGGATAGAACCTTTATTTATTATATAATATTCTTCTTCACCTCTTGTTACAGTCTTTCTTTTAAAATATAGTTTGTCTGGTATGTGTATGGCTACACTGGCTTTCTTTTGATGTACATTAACACGATAGATGTTTATCCATTCCCTCACTTTCAATATGCACATATCTGTACATCTGAAATGAGTCTCTTGTAGGTCTTATACAGATGAAACTATTTTTTGTCCATTCTGATACCTATGTCTTTTGATTGGATCATTTAGTCCATTTAACTTTGGAGGGATTATTGAAAGATATGAATTTTAATGGCATTGTGTTACCTGTAGAGTTGGTATTTCTGGTGGTGTTCTCTGGTCTTTTCTGTCTTTGTTGCTGTGGTGTTTTTTTTTTTTTTTCTCTACTCAAAGGGTTCCCTTCAAAATTTCTGGCAAAGCTGGTATAGTGGTCACAAATTTCTTTAGTGTTTATTAGTCTGGGAAATTCTTTATCTCTCCTTCTATTCTGATTGACAGACTTTTTGGATAAAGAATTCTTAGCTGCAATTTTTTTTCCCCATTCAGTATGTTGAATATTTTCTGCCACTCTTTTCTGGCTTGAGAAATTTCTGCATACAGGTCTGCTGCCAACTTTATGTGTCTACCCTTGTAAGTTAAGGACCTTGACTCACTGCCGGCACAGAGCCTGATGTTGTGCTCAAACACATGAAGCTGTGTGATCATGACCTGAGCTAAAACCAAGAGTCAAATGCTTAACAAACTGAGCCACACAATCTCCCCATTTTTTGATGATTTTGAAGGGAGTTCTCTTGTCTTTTAGACTTGAATGCCTGTTTCTTTCCTCAGATTAGAGACATTCTCAGCCATAATTTGGTCAAACACTCCTTCTTCCCTTTGTTCCCACTCTTCTTCTTCTGGGACTTACAGGATATGGATATTATTTCACTTTATAGAATGGCTGAATTCCTTAAATCTACACTTTGCAATTAATAGTTTTCTTTCTCTCTTCTTTTCAGCTTCATTATTTTACATAATTTCATTTTCTATATCACCTATTCTCTTCTCTGCTTCTTCATTCCTTGTTGTGACTGGAACCAGTTGGTTTTGCATCTCAGTTATAACATTTTTTTATTTTGGCCTGACTAGTTTTGGGGTCTTTGATTTCTGCAGCAAAGGTTTATCTGATGTCTTCTATTATTTTTTTTCAAGCCTAGCTAGTAGTCTTATGACAGTTGTTCTAAATTTTTGTTCAGATATATTGCTTATATGTGTTTTGAGCAGGTCCCTGGCTATGATTTCTTCTTGACCATTTTTTGGGTGAAGAATTCCTCTATCTTGTCATGTTGGCTAAGATTCTGTGTTTTGTGTATTTTGAAAGCTTGTTATATTCCTGAACCTGACAGTAATGCTATATTAAAAGGGGTCATACACTGTTCAGGGCCTGGCACTTTAGGAAGTGTTACTGGTGTATGTTGTGTGCACTCTCCCTTTTGTGTTTTGGCTTCTATTTCTTACTTGTCCATCCTGCACAGAGTTCCTCTTTGCTTGCAGTGGGGAGTGTTTGGCGCTTTAACTAGGTGTGCTTTGATTTATTTGTTAAAATAAGCCTGGAAAAAAAACTTGATCCAAAAATAAAAAAAAAAATAAAAAGTGAAAGTAAAAGGAATGGAAAAAGAAAACCAGACAATCAAAAACAGTGAGCCTGACTCCAAAGAAAAAGAAAGGAAAAACAAAAGGAAAAGAAAAGAAAAATGAAGCCTGTTCCAAAACAAGAGGAAAGGAAATGAAAACAACAAAGGAAAAAACTATAAGCCTGAAACAATAGAAAAAAAATAAACAGAACAAGAAAAGAAAGGTAAGGAATGGAAAGGAAAGGAAAGGAAAGGAAAGGAAAGGAAAGGAAAGGAAAGGAAAAACAAGTAAGTCCAGTCTGATTCCCACCAGAAATGCAGCTGATATTTTGAACTACTCCATGTTCAATAGAGCTGGTGCATGCAATTAAGGCCTGTGTTGGTCTTCTGGAAGAGAACCTACTGTGCTGGCTCAGAGTCATACCTGACCCAGTAAATATGCAGTTGCCAGGCACAGCTGGGCAAGGCTTGGTTTAAGCAGGTCCACCTCTACTGTGGACCATAGTGTTGCTCTCTGAAGTCCCATTATGTTGGTGGTGAGGGGTAAAATGGTGCTGATCCACTGTCTCATCCCTGGACAAGGAGTCTCAAACCCTCCGTTGTTCAGGAAGCCCTCACTGAATAAGCATGGCAGTCAGCGCACTCTGTGCCACAGCTCGTCTGTATTTTTCTTTTGCACATGGCTGGGATTTAAAACTTGAAATCTTAAAGGACCCAGCACCACGTGGACCTGCCCCCTTCCTCCAGAGTAGAGCTTCTGTGCTCTGTGTCTGATGTCCTTTTTCTGAGAAAAACAATCCACTGTCATCGTGGTGCCTGGAATCTATGGTTTAGCACTGGGAAAATCAGTAACTATGTTATCACCCTTTATGTGTGCCTCTGTCCCTTGCCGCTTAAAGGCTTTTTGCTGGAGCCTGCAGGGTCTTTTGTATTTGGAGAGGCAGTACACCCTCTTGGCTACTCTGGCTTTCTTTTCATGTCCATTTGCATGATAAATGGTTCTCCATACACTCACTTTCAATCTTCAGGTGACTTTACCTCTAAAATGGTTTCTTGTAGGCAACATATAGATGGGTCTTGTTTGTTTGTTTGTTTGTTTGTTTTATCCATTCTGACCCTACGTGTTTTGATTGGATAATTTAGTCCATTTACATTTGGACTGCCATTGTGTTACCTGCAAAGTTGTTGTTTTGGTGATGTTCTCTCTTACTTTCTAGTCTTTGTTGCTTTTGGTCTTTCTTTCCCACTTAAAGATACCCTTTTAATGTTTCTTGCAGGGCTGGTTGAGTGGTCATGAGCTCCTTTAGTTTTGTTTGTCTCAGAAACTCTTTATCTGCCTTCTGCTCTGAATGACAGACTTACTGGATAAAGTATTCTTGGCTGCATTTTTTTTTTTCCCTTCAGCATGTTGAATATATCATGCCACTCCTTTTTGGTCTGCCAGTTTTATGTGGACAGATCTGCTGTGAACTTGATTTGTCTTCCCTTGTAGTAGGTTAAAGACATTGTTTTTTTTCCCCTTGCTGCTTTCAGGATTCTTTCCTTGTCTGTGTATTTTGTAAATTTGTCTAAGATATTCATTGGCCGGCACTTGTTGAATTTAAAGGAAGTTATCTTCGATATTTACGTCTGTTTTATTCCCCAAATTGTGAATTTTTCAGGTATAATTCGGTCAAATAAATCTTCCACCCCTTTTTCCCACTCTTCTCCTGGGACTCCTATGATATGAATGTTATTACCTTTTTGGAGTTGGTGAGTCCCCTAAGTCTAAATTCATGATACAATACTTTTCTTTCCCTCTTTTTTTCAAATTCATTGTTTTCCATATTTTTATCTTCTGTTTCACTGATTCGTTTCTCTGCTTTATCCTTCCTTGTTGTCATTGCAATCAGTAGGTTTTGCATCTTAGTTATAACATATTTTATTTGGGTCTGACTAGTTTTTAGTTCTTTTATATATGCAATAAGGGATTCTCTAGTGTTCTCTATGATTTTCTCAAGCCCAGCTCATGTCCTTATGATTACTGTTTTAAATTCTGGTTCAGACATCTTACTTATATCTATTTTGATTAATGCCCTGGTTGTGACTTCTTCCTGTTTTTTCTCTTTTGAAGTGAATTCCTCTGTCTTGTCATTTTGTCTAGGTCACAGTTTGTGTGTGTGTGTGTGTGTGTGTGTGCTTGCATGTTAGGAAAATCTGTTATTTTTCTACTTTTGGGAGTAATGGCTATATTTCAGTGTGTACACTGTGCTGTTATGTTTGACTGCTCCTTCCCTCACTTCTGTCCTCTGCATAGTTTCTCCTTGCCTACAGTGGGGAGTGTTTGGACCTTGTCCACTATGTGGTAAGTTTTAATTGGGTGTGTTTTGGTTCCCTTGTTCAAAGAAAGTAGATCCTATTTCCTGTAGAGATGAAGTTTTGTAGCATTCTATGATCAGTAGACTTGGTGCATAGGAGTGGTTTGTACTGGTCTTCTGGGGAAGGCACTTGCTCACTGATTCTTAGGTGGATTTCCCCTAGTAAAGATTCACCTGCAGGGTGCAAGTGAACAGGACTTGTGTAAGCAGCTCTAACCGCCACTGGGAGTGCTATGTGGCTCATTGAAATTGCTCAGTGCTGATGGGCAGTGGGAAAATGGCATCACCCCATTCTCTCATCCCTGGAGCAGAGGTTTTCATGCCCACCACTCTTCAGGAAGCGTTAATAGAGCAGGGATTCTCCCCTCTTGTGTCACCAGCTTCTGTCAGATAACCTGCCTTCACTCTGTCTATATCAGAGCTGTCTGCCTGCCAGGTGAGACAGTACTTCTGTGTTTTATCTCAGGTGCACAGTTGGGTTTTTCACAACTACAAATTTTAGGGAGCCGGCATGGCATGGATCCACACTAATCCTCTGGGGGGAGTCTCAAAATGTTGTGGCTGTTACTGGTTTGTGCCAGAAAAGCAGTCGCATGACCACACAACAGTTCATAGTTTATGGTAAAGTGCAGCAAAAATCCAGCACCAAAGTTTGCTGCCCCTATCAGGTGTCTCTGTTCTTATGGTAATGTACAGGGCTGCAACATGTCACCCACCAACCCTTTTGTCCCTGAAGTGACCATGCCACCTCTCTCAAATGCACTCCAAAAAGGGGAACAGTTTCTTCCATTGTGACCCAAGAGATCCTGAGACTATACTACTGTCTGTTCCCGGGCATCCACCTTCCTTCCCCACAGGAGTACCACTAAGTCCACTAGGCATAACCCCGTCAATGGTGTGGACTTCTAAATGTTCAGAAGTTGAGCACTGTTGCTTATAAAAACTTACAGTAGTAAGACCCTCTCCTTTTCCCAGTCAATGGTTTTGGGGACTAGTTTTTCTTGTGCAATCCCCTGCACACTGCTTTCACATGCTCTCTCTCTCTCTCTCTCTCTCTATCTCACTGGTCTCTCTATGATTAGGGATCTTTCCCCTCCACAGGGGATTTCTTTTCTCCCCCAAATCAATTTTCTGCAGCTCCAATCTTCCACGATGTGTCTGTGTTTCTCCCTCTAGATGTGAAGTTTGTTCTCTGAGACCTCAGAATGATTCTTGGATGTCCATAATGATTTGATATTTTTCTGGATGCGTTTGAGGGGCAAGGCAAACATAGGGTCCCCCCCTCCACTACTCCACCATCTTAACTCCTCCCTGCTTTCTTTAGTCTTATATACTATCTTGAGTTCTACATTCACATTTTTGCTTTTTCTAGCTCAATAATATATATTTGCATTGATCCTTTTTCTTTATTCCCAAAGCATGTATTCTAGGTTACCTACTCACTGCCACTCTTCTGGGTCACTGCAATAGTTTCCTTATGAACTAAAATGTGCCATTTGAAAAGTAATTGAAGAATGTCAACAACCTAACCAGGGATAAAGAAAAGCATGTGGCCTTGAAAGATACTTTTAAATATCTGAAAAGCTGTCATGGAGAAAAATGATGAGAATTATCCTGTGTACTCTTCAAAAAAGCCAGGATCCCAGTAGGCAAATTATGAATAAAAAAGTCTTGCGTCTATATAAAAAAAAGATTTTTAAGTATTTAAGAAATCAAACTCTCTGCTACCTTATATATTTGAGCCCAAGCTGGAAAGCTACAAGATAAGGGTATTGTAGAAATGATTACATAAATTTGAAGTTCCCTCCTTGTCAAAGATCTGTAAATCTTGAGGACTGCCAAATATGTATATTCAAATTAACTGTGAATATTTTAGAATGATATTTTTCATTTTTAAATTGCCAATGTATATGGTGATCATGATCAACTTCTGTGAATATTCAACTTTTATAAAATAATTATTTCCAAAGAGGGAGCAGTATTGAACTTATTTTTTAGGCCTTGAGGGTAACAATTGCCTAAAAAAGTAATAGTAAAATTTTCCTCTTATATCTATACTGTTATTTACATTTTTCCAAAATATTTTCATTGATGACTTTCTTTAAAAAAAGAACAGCCCCGAGGAGAACAGAACTAATATTATTATTCTTTATTTTTATTTTACAGAAATGGCATTAGAAAACTGAAATTCAGTAATGTAATTTCTTACTAAAATAGTATTATTACTCAGCAAGAAACTTTACTAACATCATTTTTTTAACTCCTAATCCACTATTCTCTCCATTAAAACTTCTTGATTTCCATTGATAGGTGGGTTTTTGCATGAAAATTAACAGAAGCTCAATGATACAGGTTAAGTAATGATAGTAAATAAAGAAAATTTTAAGAAATGAACATCCATAGTAATAATGGGACTTATCTGATTTATTGATGTTTATTTAATACCATTAGACAAAGTTTCACTATGGTACAGGTAATGTTCATCACACAAATAATCCCCACATTGGCAATAATCATATCATCAAAAGAAGAATTTCCTGAACCTGTCAATATCTTGAAAAGTTTTCACTAATGAATTGGCTAATTCTGTTCAAATACAGATGTTTATTAAAGAAGTTTATGTACTTTATGAAGTAAAGGGGAAACAGTTTTTGTTACATAAGTAAATTACTTTCTTCCTTCCATAAAATTGTCTTGAGAGTCCTTTGAATGAGGAGCCAAATTTTACAATATGCTAGATAACAGTGTTTTTTAACCTTAATAATTAGTGGTATATATTGTTCCTTATTATTCTCATAAAAAATAAGCATAACTAAGTTAAAATTATTATTCTCAGTGTGTTGCACATCACAAACATAATTGTCATGGCAGAGCCTTTTGATAGTATTAGGCAAAATAATTCAGCAGTTGTCCAGCCATTGCCATCATATAGTACATTCAAGATTCCAATAAGCTGACAATGAAATGCCAATAACAATTGAGACAACTGTAGGTGCAATATCATAGGGAGTAGGAAAGGCATTCTTACTAGTCATTGGCTCCCTAGATATCAATAGAAAAGTGTCATTTAGTGGAAAATTAGCCTATGCTGAAAGTTTATATTAGAATGTTTGCTGCTTTCTTCATTAAACTTTTTAACACATTTATAATCATATCCAGTTGACTTTTTATACTATCTTGTACTGGTTAGCATTCTCTTTTTTTAAAATATGAAATTTATTGTTAAATTGGTTTCCATACAACAGTCAGTGCTCATCCCAACAGGTGCCCTCCTCAATACCCATCACTCACCCTACCCGCCCTCCCACCCCCCATCAACCCTCAGTTTGTTCTCAGTTTTGAAGAGTTTCTTATATTTTGGCTCCCTCCTTCTCAAACCTCTTTTTTTTTTCTTCCCTTCCCTCATGGTTTTCTGGTAATTTTCTCAGGATCCATATAAGAGTGAAAACATATGGTATCTGTCTTTCTCTGTATGACTTATTTCACTTAGCATAACACTCTCCAGTTCAATCCACGTGGCTACAAAAGGCCATATTCCATTCTTTCTCATTGCCACGTAGGATTCCATTGTGTATATAAACTACAATTTCTTTATCCATTCATCAGCTGATGAACATTTAGGTTCTTTCCATAGTTTGGCTATTGTTGAAAGTGCTGTCATAAACATTGGGGTACAAGTGCCCCTATGCATCAGCACTCCTGTATCCCTTGGGTACATTTCTGGTTGCTATTGCTGGGTCATAGGGTAGATCTATTTTTAATTTTTTGAGGACCCTCCACACTGTTTTCCAGAGTGGCTGCACCAGTTTGCATTCCCACCAATAGTGCAAGAGGGTTCCCGTTTCTCCACATTGTCACCAGGATTTATAGTCTCCTGATTTTTTCATTTTAGCCACACTGACTGGCGTGAGGTAGTATCTCAGTGTGGTTTTCATTTGTATTTCCCTGATGAGGAGTGACGTTTAGCATCTTTCCATGTGTCTGTTGGCCATCTGGATGTCTTCTTTACAGAAATGTCTATTCATGTTTTCTGCCCATTTCTTCACTGGATTATTTGTTTTTCGGGTGTGGAGTTTGGTGAGTTCTTTATAGATTTTGGATACTAGCCCTTTGTCCGATATGTCATTTACAAATATCTTTTCCCCATTCTGTTGGTTGCCTTTTAGTTTTGTTGATTGTGTCTTTTGCAGTGCAGAAGGAAAGGACCTCTGCAAAAGAAGGACCTCTTTTATCTTCAATAGGACCCAATAGTTCATTTTTGCTTTTAATTCCCTTGCCTTTGGGGATGTGTCAAGTAAGAAATTGCTGCGACTGAGGTCAGAGAGGTCTTTTCCTGCTTTCTCCTCTAGGGTTTTGATGGTTTCCTGTCTCACATTCAGGTCCTTTATCCATTTCGAATTTATTTTTGTGAATGGTGTAAGAAGGTGGTCTAGTTTCATCCTTCTGCATGTTGTCCAGTTCTCCCAGCACCATTTGTTAAAGGGACTGTCTTTTTTCCATTGGATATTGTTTCCTGCTTTGTCAAAGAGTAGTTGGCCATACTTTTATGGGTGTAATTCTGGGTTTCTATTGTGTTCCATTGGTCTATGTGTCTGTTTTTGTGCCAATACCATGCTGTCTTGATGATTACAGCTTTGTAGTAGAGGCTAAAGTCTGGGATTGTGATGCCTAATGCTTTGGTCTTCTCTTCAAAATTATTTTGGCTATTCGGGGTCTTTTGTGGTTCCATACAAATTTTAGGGTTGCTTGTTCTGGCTTCGAAAATAATGCTGTTGCAATTTGATTGAGATTGCATTGAATGTAGAGACCTTTGGGTAGTATTGACATTTTAACAATATTTATTCTTCCAATCCATGAGCACAGAATGTATTTCCATTTCTTTATATCTTCTTAAATTTCCTTCATAAGCTTTCTATAGTTTTCAGCATACAGATCTTTTCCATCTTTGGTTAGATTTATTCCTAGGTATTTTATGATTCTTGGTGCATTTGTGAATGGGATCAGTTTCTTTATTTGTCTTTCTGTTGCTTCCTTATTAGTGTAGAAGAATGCAACTGATTTTTGTACATTGATTTTGTATCCTACGACTTTGCTGAATTCATGTATCAGTTCTAGGAGACTTTTGATGTAGTCTGTCGGGTTTTCCATGTATAAAATCATGTCATCTGCAAAAAGTGAAAGCTTGGCTTTATCTTTGCCAATTTTGATACCTTTGATTTCCTTTTGTTTCTGATTGCTGATGCTAGCACTTTCAACACTATGTTAAACAACAGCGGTGAGAGTGGATATCCCTGTCGTGTTGCTGATATCAGGGGGAAAGCTCTCAGTTTTTCCCCATTGAGGATTATATTAGCTGTGGGCTTTTCATAAATGGCTTTGATGATGTTTAAGTATGTTCCTTCTATCCCGACTTTCTCGAGGGTTTTTATTAAGAAAAGGTGATGAATTTTGTCAAATTCTTTTTCTGCATTGACTGACAGGATAATATGGTTCTTATCTTTTCTTTTATTAATGTGATGCATCACATTGATTGATTCTGGTTAGCATGCTGTTATATGCAAACATAGCTGAAATCTATCCAATTTGAAGACACCTAATTTAACATATCTAAAACAAACTCTGCCTGTATGTACCCATCCAACTAAAACTTCTTCCACCAAAAATTTAGTAATCAACAAATATTTATTGATCACTGTGTATTATGCATGGCATTGTAATGAGCATAATAGGTGATTTTAAATTGATTTCTTAGTTTAAAATTTTTTTCTTATTTTTAATTGGAAACTGACATTGGGCACATCAAAGGTGGTAAGCATCATGATGCTTCTTGGCAAGACCCACGACAACTGCAGTCACGGTCAGGCTTACCACCACAGCCAAGCCTAAACTCAACACGATGGAAGTGTGAGCAAAGTCTATTCAGCATTTCCAAGAGAGACCAGTGGATGCACAGTAATGCCTTTTTTAAAGATTATTTATTTATTTTTGAGAGACAAAGAAAGAACACAAGCAAGAGAGGGGCAGAGAGAGAGGGAGACAAAAATCCCAAGCAGGCTCTGCACTATCAATGTGCAGCCTGACATGGGGCTCAAACCCACAAAACATGAAATTATGATGTAAGCTGAAATCAAGAGTCAGGATGCTTAACCAACTGAGCCACCCAGGTACCCAAGTTATTCCTTTTCCTCCTCCTCCTCCTCCTCCTCCTCCTCCTCCTCCTTTTTCCTATGCCTGTAGTTGTTGGAAGAAGACTTCTTCTGAATTTCCAACAGCCATTCTATGGGGACCAGCCTCCTGGAATGATCTAAAATGTTACAGTTTCACTTGATACAACACCCATGGATATAAACAGTGTCTTCTAAAGTGGATCAGCTAGGAGTGCCTGAGTGGCTCAGTTGGTTGTCTGAGTTCAGCTCAGGTCATGATCTCAGAGTTGGTAGGTTCAAGCTCCAAGTCAGGCTCTGTGATGACAGCCCAGAACCTGGAGCCTGGTTCAGATTTTGTGTGTCCCTCTCTCCCTGACCCTCTTCTGCTTTCTTTCTCTCTCTCAAAAACAAATAAACATTAAAAAAATTAAAACGGATCAGGTAAGTAATAAGCAGCACCCTGTCCACCATGAATATGCAATAAATTTAAGGTGATGTATGAAAATTCTTGAAGACCTGAAACTAACTCCTTCCAGGGTCCTAGTGCAATTTCTTTCATATAGGAGACATTCAATAAATGCTCACTTCATAATAATTTACAGAATCAACTCAACTGTAAGTGCAAAGGAATCAACATACATCAGGTGCAATTGAAGTTCACATGAGATTGCGATCACAAAGGAAGATTTACTGAGGAAAGTTTCACTGAGGTGATGAGTCGAACCTTAAAAGAAATGTAACTTTAATACAAGTAGGAATAAGGGGATTTCAAGGTGCGGAAACTCATGAGGATAAAAACACGAGTATCCAAAAGCACTAAATATATTCAAGGAGTAGTGAATAGTGAGTTTAATTGAAGAAGTAGTCATAGATATTGGACTTTTAAGAAAAAGCCTGGAAAATAAGATAGAGATATAGTCCAGAAGTCTTTAAATGTCAACCAAGAAGTATATTTACGTTACACAATGAGACATGAAAGTTTTTTTCAGAAGATAAGAGCTGTAATCCAAGCAATATACAGTGTAGATTAAGAGTGAAAGATTTGTGGTGGGGAGATCCTTTGAGGGGCTTCATACAGTGACTTGTAATGTGAAGAGTTATATGGAGGAATATACTTCATAAAAGAAGTATTGGTAAGCACTTGGTAGTTGGTGTTTATTAAACAGGCTACAACTAAATATCAAGTTTAAAGATATATGTAATCATCCAAGATAATGGAAGAAAGTATAGAAAGAGAAGAATAGAAAACTTAGGTACTGAATTTAGGGATAATGTCCATACTTGAAGGAAAATCGGAGAAAGGGGTAGCAATAAAGATGTCAAGTAAAGTAAAAAGAGAATTAGAATTGTATATGGAGGCTACAAAATGTTAATATTAATTAATCTAAGAATAGGTTTGACTTATTGGAAACTCACAATGTGTTAGACACTGTGATAAGTACTTTATACTCATAGGGTTTTAATTGTCTAAATTTTATGAAGTAGATATTATAGCAATAACAATTTTAGAAAGAGATAATTGAGGCTTAGAGGAAGTAAGAACTAATATGTAGCATAATTGGCTTTTTACTCTATCACTATTTAATTCTGTTTGCCCATAAAATTTGTTTTAGATAAGAAAACATTTGTATTTAAGGAGACCTACAAAGAGAAGCTACATTATCAAAAATTTGAAGGAAGTAATAAAAGGTGTCATAAGTACATGAGATAATATTAGATTTAGAAATAAGAGATATGCTTCTTCCCTTAAATCAAGAAAAAGGAGAATAATGAAAAGACAAGGTGTGCCTGGGTGGCTCAGTCAGTTAAGCATCCAACTTTGGCTCAGGTCATGATCTCATGGTTCGTGAGTTTGAGCTCCACGTCAGGCTCTATGCTGACAGCTCAGAGTCTGGAGCCTGTTTCAGATTCTGTGTCTCCATCTTTCTCTGTTCCCCCTCCACTGGCACTCTGTCTCTCTCAAAAATGAATAAGCATTAAAAATTAAAAAAAGAGAAAGAATGTTGATGAGAACCAGAGACAAACTAGATGTAATTGAATTAAATACCACCTATCATGAATAATATCTGTCAGATGTAGAGGGACATTTTCATGGTCTCAGGAAAGGGGAGCAATTTTAGAATACAACCTGTAAGGTCTTTAACAATAAAACACCTTGTACCAAAAGAAATGCCTTCAATTCAGTGTAACATGTAGTGGGTAAGGTCAGATTCATCACATTACTTTATTTGGTAACATTTTGTAGTCAGGGAACACTCAAATGGATATTGAGTATGATTGAGGCAAAGGAACTTGCAGGGAAGATAAATACCACAGATCAAAAATTGTAGGGCCTGGGGTGCCTGGATGGCTCAGTCGGTTAAGCATCTGACTCTTGATTTTGCTCAGGTCATGATCTCAACGTTCATGGGATCAAGAATTGTGTCAGGTTTTATGCTGACAGCACAAACCCTGCTTGGGATTTTCTCTGTCTCTGTCTCTGTCTCTCTCTCTTTCTTTCCTTTCCCCCTCTCTCTTTCTCTCTTTCTCTAAATAAATAAATAAATAAACATTAAAACAATTTAAGGCCTTTAAATATCCAGAAATGCAGTTCAAAATGGATAAAAAAAAGTATAATGTTTTTTTCTGATTAGTATAAGAGAGCATAATCTCAAATTTTCACACTCTCTCCTGCTAAGTAAAAGTCCTAGATATAATGCATAGAAAACCAATGGAAAACTATGACAGACACAAAGAGGAAAGAAAACTTTTAAAGGACTCTAGGACAATAGCAGAACATCTTATGACAATTCCACCTAACAGAAGGCAACTACGGTAGGTAGAATAATGCCTTCCCCCAAAGATGTTCACAAACGAATTCCTGAAACCTATGAATATGTTACCTTACATGGTAAAAAGCAATTTTCAGATGAGATTAAATTATAGTTCTTGAGATGGGAAGAATATCCTGAATTATCCAGTAAGCCAACATAATCATAATGGTCCTTATATGAAAGAGGCAACAGGGTTATTGTCAGAGAAAGTGATGTGACAATTGAAGCAGAGATCGGACTGATGAAGGGTCATGAGTCATGGGAAGTGGGCAAGGGAATGGGTTCTTCCTTAGACCCTTAAGAATAGATATAATACTGTTGTTATCTCGATTTTAGTCCAGTGAACCCATTTCGTACTTCTGACCTCCAGACTATAAAAAAACTTGTGTTGTTATAAGCCACCAAGTTTTTGGTGATATGTTACATTAGCATAGGAAACTGATACAGCAATCCAGTCTTGATGTTTTCTAACCCCTTACGTAACTACAGAGGGAGTCCAGGTATGCTAATTCCTCAATCTAACTGAATGTGAGTTTGACATAACCAGGTGAACCTACACCATCACCAAATGAGGTTGATCAAGATCCTTACAATAAACAACCAAGGGTAGTGCTTTTCTTTCCCATCTGAGACTCTCATACTCATACTGAGAGGGACTAGCATAGTTGGGCAGCACCACCCAACTATGAGGGATTCTACCACAAAAGGTGCCAAGCCTGGGTAGCTATTTGTCACTGAAGGCCTGAAACTCACATTTCCCACCAACAGATATTGGAATACCAGAGTCAACTGTAAGAAAGATTCTGCCACAAGTGGCATAACCTGTAAGTCTCTTTATCCCCATAAGCTTAAGAGTTCACTCCACAGATCATACACATCAGAAGCACCAGCAAGAGGGATCCCAATATAAAATCAACAAAGCCTAATTTTTCCCACATGGTCCTAAAACTTTCCTCTCCAAAGAAGAGATATCAAGGTAAAGACGTGGTACCTGTAGGAGCAAACCCACCACAGCATGAAGCCTGGCCTGGGAAGCATCTTCTAAAGCAATAGACACAATGTCCAAAATACAACTTAAAATTATTAATTGTGCCAATGAAACGATGCACCTGAATGCAAAAAGACAGTCAACTAATGGCAATATTGAGGTGATTCAGATGTTGGAAATATCTGGCAAAGATTTTAAAGCAGTCACAATAAAAATGCTTCAACAAAAATTACATGTTGTTTATTAGAACTGAACGGAAATTATAGAACTTATATATAAAAATGTATACAGAAATACAAATCTCAGAGGATGGACTCAATAAAAAAGTGGAGATGATAGAAGATAAATAAGTGAAATTGAGAATTTATCAATAGAATTACCTAATCTGAAGAAAATATACTAAAAACAAGGCTCAGGAGCCTGTGGGACCATAATAACAGATCCAAGTTGGTATCAACAAAGTTTTAGAAAAAGAAGATAAAGTGAGGAAAAGAGTACTTGAAAAAAAGTAATTTTGAAACCCTCATTTTTAGAGATGTTAACACTCAAAAGTACTATAATCAAATCAAGATGGAATCTTAAAAACATTCAAGTAATCTACAAAAAAGCAAAAAAGGAACAGAAGGAAGAGAAAAATAAATTTTAAAAAGTAGACTTAACCACTAATACACCAATACTTATAATCAATATAAATGAACTAATACACCAATACTTATAATAAATATAAATGGACTAAATACACCTACCAAAAGTCAGAGATTGGTAGAGTGGATAAAAATAATCTGACTATATGCTAACCAGAAGAAACTGAATTCAGAAACATACATAATTTAAAAGTAAAGCATGGAAAATTATATATCACATTGATGGTAATCAAATAAATAAATGAGTGACTATATTAGTATTAGATTTATTTGATACTAATTGCCAATTGAGAGCAAGTAAAATTACTAAAGACAAAGAGGAATATTATATAGTGATAAAAAGGTCAATATGCTAGGAAGTTATAATGATATGAAATGTGTATGCACCAAAGGAAAAAAAGCCTCAAAATAGATGAAGCAAACACATAAGAAGACAAGCCCACAGTTGTTGGGGATTGAAACATTTTCTTCTTGGTAACTGATAGAAATACTAGACAGAAAATCAGCAACAATATGAAATATATATACACCACCAGTAACTAATGACATCTTTTTAAAATATATATATAGTTATTTATTTAAGTAATCTCCACACCTAATGTGGGGCTCAAACTCATGACATTGAGATCGAGTCACATGTTCCTCTGACTGAGCCAGCCAGATGCTTCTCAATGACATCTAATTGATATTTATAGAACACTCCACACAAAAATAGTAGAATTTACATTTTATTGAGTACCCATGGAACATTCACCAAGACAATGTCTTGGGTCATAATAATAACAAAACCTTTAACAAATTTAAAAATACTTGAGTTTGTACAGAATATGTTCTCTCACCATAATAGAATCTAACTAAAAACCAATAGTGGAAAGAGGAAAATCAGTAAACATGTAGAAATTAAACAACACACTTCTAAATACTTCATGGGTCACACAAGTCACAAAGGGAATTTTAAAATACAGAAAAATGAGTGAAAATTAAAATTCAGCATATTAAAATATATAAGATGCATATAAAACAAATAATATCATATAGTGTTATAGAAGGAAACATACCACCAAATACTTATAAAGAAAAGAAGCAAGGGTACAAATTAATAATGCAAATTTCTACCTCAAGAAAGTAGAAACTAAAGAGCAAAATACACCCAAATCAAGAGGAAGGAAGGAAACAATAAAAACAAATATAAAAATAAAAAAGCATAATAAATATAATAAGAATAATAAAATAAAATATGAAATTTAAAATAAGAAAAAGAAAAAAGTACTATTTAAAGAAGATTGAGAAAAATTTTCAAACTCATAGAATAATAGAAAAAGAGATAACACTTCTCCAGTCATTTTTAATGAAATCACCATTATCCTGTTTCTAAGACCAGACAAAGGCATTATAAAAATAGAAAACTAAAGACTAATATCTCTCATGAACTTAGTCTGATATAGTCTTAAAAAATACTAAAGGGTCATAAGAACAAACTTCCAGTTACAAAAACTAAATCTTGAGGACTCAATGTAGAGCATATAGACTATACTTAATAATATTATATTGTATATTTGGAAATTACTAAGAGTAATTCTTAAAAGTCCTCATCACAAGAAAAAAATTCTAAATATGTAGGGTGATTATGTTAACTAGGGTTTTTGTGGTGATCATTCGACAATATATACAAATATCAAATCATTATGCTATTCATTTGAAAGTAATATGTTATATGTCAATTTTACCTCAATTTTTAATTAAATATGGTATCCACTAGATGCACGTTATTATTTAAATTTTTGTTTAATTATAATTGACAGAAAATGTTACATGTTTAAATAAATAATTTAGTTAAATCAAAATATTAGTTTCCCATTCACAGTAGCCACATTATATACAGCATAGGCAATATAGTTAATGGCATTGTCATAGTGTTTCATGGTCAGAGTTGGTAGCTAAACTTGTGGTGAGCATAGCATAACATATAAACTTGTAGAATCACTCTGTTGTGCACCTGAAACTAATGTAATATTGTGTGTTAAGTGTCCTCAAATAAGAAAAAATATATATCAGTAAATCAATTATAGCAATATATCAAAATAACAATATGCCACTAGCAAATGGGATTTATTACAGGTTATATAAAGCTGATTCAATATTTGAAAATCAATCAATGTAATCCACCATTTCAATAAGATACAAAAGATAAATCATACAACTATATCTATTGAGACACATAAAACCATTTGACAAAATTAATTCATAATAACGATTCTCAGAAAATTAAGAATAGAGTGAAACTACTTCATCTTTGATATATAGCATCTACAAAAACCTTACAGCTAAAATCATACTTAATGGTGAAAGATTGCCTGCTTTTACTTTAGGTTAAAAAAACATGTCAAGGATGTCTGTTTTCATCACTTTATTCAACAAAGCACAGGATTTTCTAGAACACCTAGAACACAAAAATATACAAGCTACCAAGACTGAATAACGAAGAAAGAGAAAATCTGAACAGACCTTAACTAGTAAGGATATTGAATCAGTAATCAAAAAGCTTTCAACATTGAAAAGCCCAGGACCAGATGACTTCACCAGTGAATTCTACCAAATATTTAAGGAAGGTCAAATGGCAATCATTTCAAAACTCTTCCAAAAAATTGAAGAGGAGGAAATACTTCCAAATTCATTTTGTGAGGCCAGTGTTACCTTGTTTCCAAAATCAGACAGACACTACCAGAAAATAAAATTACAGGGCAATATTTCTGATTAGTATACATGCAAACATTCTTAACAAAATAGGAACAAACTGGATTCAACAACATATTAAAAAGACTAATCTCTATGACTAAGTGGGGTAAATTCCTAGCATGCAAAGATGGTTGAACATATGAAAATCAATCAGTGTGATGCACCACATTAATAAAACAAAGTTTAAAAATCACATTATTATCTCAACAGATAGCAAACTAATGACAAAACTGAACATACCTTCATGATAAAAAAACTCAACAAACGATAAACGGTAGGAAATTGCCTCAACATAATAAAAACCATATATGAAATATCTACAGCAAAGTCACACTTAACATTGAAAAACTCAGTTTTTCTTCTAAGATCAGAAAATAGACAAGTATGCCCACTCACTCCACTTCTTTTCAACATAGCACTAGAAGTCCTAACAGCTATTCGGTAAGAATAAGGAATAAAAGTATCCAAATCTGAAAGAAAGAAGTAAAATTATCTCTGTTCACAGCTGGCATGATCTATATTTAGCAAACCCTAAATACACACACACACATACATACACACACACACACACACACACTCACACACACACACACTGTTAGAAGAAATAAACAAATTCAGTAAAGTTGCTGGATACCATCTCAACATAAAAAAAAAAATCAGTTGTGATGAAATGGCTGGTTCTCAGGGGCTGCTGACATTCAGGGATGTGGCCATAGAACTCTCTCAGGAGGATTGGGAATGCCTGAACCTCTCTCAGTGGGATATATACAGGGATGTAATGTTAGAGAACTATAGAAACCTCCTCTTCTTGGGTCTCATTATGACAATGCCAGACCTGATCACTTTTATAGAGCAAAATAATGAGCCTTGGAATGTGAGAATGTGAGAGAAAGGAGACAGTAGTCATACACTTAGCTATATCTTCACATGACACCCAGAACTTCCTTTCAAAGCCATGCTTAGAAGCTTAATAACAAAGAGTCTCAGTATGAAAATACAAATGTATGGCCTTGAGAATTTACACTTAATGCTAGATTGGAACAATGATGGGGAGAGTGAAGAGCAGCAAAGATTTCACGAAGGAAATATTGAAACTAAGACAACTGCCCCTAATAAGAATCTTCTTGCCAAAAATAATGTTATAAAACACTTTGGGGAAACTCCCTTTTTTTACATCAGCTACTTTGGTAAAACAGTGTGTTTCTGCAAGCAAACACTCAAATGAAATATCCAAACATTGAAATTCATGGAAAGAAAATTGGAAAATCTGGAAAGTTACGTGGTTCTTTCTGAAAACAATTATTTGGATCATTTTTAAAATAGGATTGGATTGACCTTGCAAATATTTCTTAACATAAGGAATTTAAAAATGAAGAAAAGTGCTGAATGGAATCAATTTGAAAGGCTTTTTCCTTAGAGATTTTTTTTTATTTAGTTTTCCACCAACAAATAAACCTTCCTAGTTCAGGAATCTATACATTTAATAGATGTGGGAGGACCTTTAACCATCCATCATTGCTCAATAAGTGTCAGAGAATCGATCATTGGAAAGAACTTTACCTGAGTGACAAAATTAGAAAGACCTTTATAGAGGAATTGATCCCAAAAAACTACCACAAATTTTATAGTCAAGAGAGAACTGATCAGTGTAGTGAGTCAGAAAAAGGTTTTTTTTAAGTTTATTTATTTTTGACAGAGAGAGAGAGAGAGAGAGAGCATGAGTAGGGAGCGGTAGAGAGAGGGAGATGTGGAATCTGAAGCAGGCTTCAGGCTCTGAGCTGTCAACACAGAGCCTGATGCGGGGCTCGAACTCACGGACCACGAGATCATGACCTGAGCTGAAGTCAGACGCTCAACTGACTGAGCTACCCAGACACCCCGTGAGTCAGAAAAAGTTTAAACAAGACTCAAATGTTTGTTTTTTAAATGTTTCTTTATATTTTTGAGAGAGGGAACAAAAAAGAGAGGGAGATAGAATCCCAAGCAGGCTCTGCACTGTCAGTGCAGACCTGGATGTGGGGCTCTATACCAGAAACCATGAAATCTTGACCTGAACCACAATCAAGAACTGGATGCTTAACCTACTGAGCCACCCAGGTGCCCCAAGGCTCAGATGTTAATAAATGTTTGAGGGAGTATTTTCCGGAGAGCCATTATAAATGTAATACATGTGTGAAAGCCTTTTATCAAAGCTCAGACCTTATTATACATAAGAGTACCCATATTGGAGACAATCCTTTTAAATGTAATGAATGTGGGAAAGCTTTTAATCAGTCCTCCAATATTGCTGAATCTCAGATAATTAATGTGGGAAAAACCCATATAGATGTAATAGATGTAATAAACCTGGGAAAATGTTTAGTCAATCATCAAGCCTAAACAGACATAAAACAATCTGTACTGGAAAGAAAAGTTACAAATGTAAGGAATGTGGTGAAGTCTTTGACTGTTACTCAACACTAACTCAACATCAGTGAATCCAAACAGTAGGGAAAACTTACAAATATTAAAAATGTGGCAATTCCTTTAAAAGGCACTCACACCTTACTCAACATGACGAATTCACAACAGAGAGAAACCTTATAAATGTAAAGAATGTAACAAGGCTTCTAACCAGAACACAAACCTTATTTGACAAGAAAGAATTCATTTTATTTATTTATTTATTTATTTATTTATTTAGACAGAAAGAGTGAACAGAGAAGGAGCAGAGAGGGAAAGAAAGAGAATTCTGAGCAGGCTCCACTAAGTCAGCGCAAAGCCTGACACGGGGCTTGAACCCATGAACCATGATCATGACCTGAGCTGAATCCAAGAGTCAAGTGCCTAGGAGACTGATCCACCCAGGCATCCCTGAAAGAATTCATTCTTGAGAGAAACTTTACCAATGTAAAGAACGTGAATCACTGTTCAAACTTTACTCATTATCACAGAATTTGTACTGGAGTAAAACCTTACAAATTTAAATTTTTTACCATTTATTTATTACTTAGAGTCAGAGAAAGACAGATAATGAGTTTGGGAGGGGTAGAGAGAGGGGGAGACACAGAATCTAAAGCAACCTCCAGTCTCTTGGCTGTCAGCACAGAGCCCGAGGTGGGGCTTGAACTTAGAAACTGTGAAATCATAACCTGAGCCGAAGTCAGATGCTCAAATGACTGAGCCACCTAGGCGCCCCAAACCTTACAAATTTAAAGAATTTGAGAAAGCTTGGTGTGCCTGGGTGGCTCATTGGTTAAATGTCAAACTCTTGACTTCAGCTCAGGTCATGATCTCACAGTTTGTGGCTTTGAGCCCCCACAGGAGGCTCTGTTCTGGGAGTGGGGAGCCTGTTTTGGATTCTGTCTCTCTCTGTCTGTCTCTGCTCCTCCCCTGCTCATGCACTCTGTCTCTCTTTCTCCTTCTCTCTAAAAATAAATAAATAAATAAACTTAAAAAAATGTAAGTATATATAATGTAGTCTATATGTGATCTTAATATATTTTAGTTAATAAAACATAATGGTTTTAACATGTTGAAAAGGAGCTATTTTTGTGTATACTAATAATACTAATAATAATCTAAAAGGAAATTAAGAAAACAATTACATTTATAACAGAATCAAAGGGAATACAACACTTAAGTATAAACTTAAAATAACATCAAAAGGAATACAATACTTAAGTATAAATGTAACCAAGGAAGTGAAAGACTTGTGTACTGAAAGCCACAAAACATTGATGAAAGAAATGAAATAAGACACAAATGGAAAGACATCTCTTGTTCATATATCAGAAGACTTAACACTGTTTAAATGTTCATACTACAAAAAGAAATCTACAGAATGAATACAATCCCCATCAAGATCTCAGTGTTAGTTATTACAGAAATAGAAAAAAAATCCTAAAATTTATATAGAGTCACAGAGGCCTCAGAATAGCCAAGGCTATCCTGAGCAAGAATAACAAAACTGGAGAGCTTTGAATAACTAACACATCCTGATTTCAAAATATATTACAAAGCTACAGTAAGCAAAACAGTATGGTACTGGTATAAAAACACACATAGACCAATAGAACAGAATCAAGAACCCATAAATAAACCCACATATATAGTCCATATTCCGATTTTCCACAAGGGTGCCAAGAACACAATTGAGAAAGGATAATCTCTTCAACAAATGATGTTGGGAAAACTAGGTGTCCATGTGCAAAAGAATGAAATTGGGTCCTTACCTTACACTATACATAGAAATGAAGTCAAAATGGATTAAAGACTAAAGTGTAAGGCCTGAAACCCTAAAACTTCTAGAAGAAAACAGAGAGGAAAATATTTTTTACTTTGGTATTGGTAATTATTTCTTGAATATGGTGCTAAAGCATAGGAATGATAGCCTAAATAAACAAGTGGAATTTCATCAAACAATCAAAAAAAAGATTATGCATAGCAAAGCAATAAATACACAAAATAAAAAGGCAATGAACAGTATGGAGGTTCTTCAAAAAAATAAAAATATAACTACCTTATCACCCAGCAATTACACTATTAGGTATTTAACCAATGGATACAAAAATGGTGATTCAAAGGATCACATGCACCCCAATGTTTATAGCTGTGCTATCATCAATAACCAAACTATGGAAACAACCCAAATGTCCATGGACTTATGAATGAATACAGAAATATATATATATATATATATATATATATATATATATATATATATAAAATATACAATGGAATACTACTGAGTGATGAAAAATAATGAAATCTTGCCACTTACAACAATGTGGATGGAACTAGAGTGTGTTATTCTAAGCAAATAAGTCAGTCAGAGAAAGACAGATAACATATGATTATGCTCATATGTGAAATTTGATAAACACAACAGATGAACATAGGGGAAGAGAAGAAAAAATAAGAAAAAAACAGAGAGGGAGGCAAACCATAAGATACTCTTAAATACAGAGAACAAACTGAGGGTTGCTAGAAGGGAGGTGGGTGGAGGGATGGGTTAAATGGGTGATAGTCACTAAGGAGGGCACTTTTTGGGATGAGCACTGGGTGTCATATGAAAGAGATGAAGCACTGGGTTCTACTTCTAAAGCGAAGACTACACCATATGTTACCTAACTTGGATTTAAATTTTAAAAAGTGAAAAGGCAATGTGCACAATGGGAAAAATATTTGCAAATCATGTATCTGATAAAGGGTTAATAGTTAGAATATATAAAGAATCACAACTAAGTGGCAAAAGTCAATTAACCCTAGTAAAAATTTGAAAAATGACATTAGTAGACCTTTCTTTAAAGAAGATATCCAAATGCCCAACAGGTATATGAAAATTTGGTTAACATCACTAATCAGGGAACTGAAAGTCAAAACCACAATATTTCATCTTACATCTGTTAGGTTGATTATTATAACATTTATAAAGTGTTATTGAGGATATTGAAAAAAGGAACTTTTATACAATGTTGTGAGAATGTAAATTAGTGCAGCCACTATGGAAAACAATATAGACAGTCCTGAAAAAACCAAAAGGAAAGCCATTATATTATACAGTAATCACACTTTTAGGTATATCTCCAAAATAATTGAAATCAGAATCTCAAATAGGTATCTGAACTCCCATGGTCATTGCAGCTTTATTCACAATCACTAAGACATGGCTGCAAATGAAATGTCCATCAACAGATGACTGGACATAAAAATGTTATATATGTATATATATGATATTATTCACAAAAAATGGAGTATTATTCAGTCTTACAAAAATAATTCCTGTCATATGTGAAAATATTTCAAATGTGAACCTAAAGGATATTACCCCAAGTGAAGTAAGCCAGACACAGAAAGACAAATACTACATGACACCACTTATATAAGGAATATAAAATAGTCAAACTCATAGAAAGAGAGTATAGAATAGTGGCTTCCAAGGCATGTGTACAAAGGGAAGTGGGAAATTGCTGCTCAATGTGTAAAACCTTTCAGTCATGCAAGATAAAGAAGTTCCAGAAATGTTCTGCACTACTTTGTACTTAAAAATACTGCATTGGATAAGAGACTCTTAAAAACTGAGAACAAACTGAGGGTTGATGGGGGGTGGGAGGGAGGGGAGGGTGGGTGATGGGTACTGAGGAGGGCACCTTTTGGGATCAGCACTGGGTGTTGAATGGAAACCAATTTGACAATAAACTTCATATATTGAAAAATAAAAAAAAATAAAATAAATAAAAAATAAATAAACACACACACAAAAATAAAAAAAATAAAAAATAAAAAAATAAAAAATAAATAAAATAAAATAAAAATAAAAATAATACTGCATTGGGCATGAAGCATCTATCTATAGTATTTCTTATATTTGCTTGTGAATCCTCAGTTATTTCAAAATAAAAAGATGAGCTTAAAAAGTCACAAGCTATCAAGCTAGGTTTAGTAAAGATCAGCACTTAAAGAGAGAAAAATATTGATACAGTGAGTGAAGTTGAGCAGGATACACTAAATAATAAGAAGCTTATCGTCTGAAATAGGGAAGCCTAAGTACAAGAAATAAAAGATGAAAGAATGTGATACCATGTGATTTTGTTGGTTGGCAGCTATGGTCATTTGAGGACAAGGGCCTTCCAAGATAATATGTGTAAGAGTTGACTAGCTGAAAGAAAATAATTGTGAGGTTGGGGGGATTAATAAGCCATCAGTATGAATGTTAAATTTTCTGAATATGATGGCAAATGAAAGAATACAGATGAAGAATGTTATAAAATGACAATGCCTCTTTTCATTCCACAGAAATGAATTAAATTTATGAATATATTCTATTCTGTGTAATGAAGTATTGTTTTTTAATTAGGAACACATATTAGTTTAGTTTGATTTTAATAGCTCTAATAAGAAACGTGGCAAGATACAGCTGATTTTTAAAAACTGCATTTATCATATTTGGTTTATAGTGCATTGCTGGGAGGCATATTTTTAGCAGTTTGAAAACTAATCAACGAAATGCAATAATTCAGGGTCTTTTTCAACATTTGGATTCTAGTTAACTAAGATAATATTTAAAACAAGGGTCCAACACAATTATATAAAAATTAGTTTAATTAAGCATTTATATATGTGTGTACATATATATTTAAAATCAAGCTTTACTCAATATTATTTATACTAGAAAACACCCAAACAATGAGAAAAGTAGTAAATATCCATGTGAAGTCTAAGAGCTATCAGACTTCTCAGCACATTTTAGTAAGTCATAATTTATTTATTTATTTATTTATTTTTTTAATATATGAAATTTACTGTCAAATTGGTTTCCATACAACACCCAGTGCTCATCCCAAAAGGTGCCCTCCTCAATACCCATCACCCACCCTCCCCTCCCTCCCACCCTGCCCTCCCTCCCACCCCCCATCAACCCTCAGTTTGTTCTCAGTTTTTAACAGTCTCTAATGCTTTGGCTCTCTCCCACTCTAACCTCTTTTTTTTTTTTTTTCCTTCCCCTCCCCCATGGGTTTCTGTTATGTTTCTCAGGATCCACATAAGAGTGAAACCATATGGTATCTGTCTTTCTCTGTATGGCTTATTTCACTTAGCATCACACTCTCCAGTTCCATCCATGTTGCTACAAAAGGCCATATTTCATTTTTTCTCATTGCCACGTAGTATTCCATTGTGTATATAAACCACAATTTCTTTATCCATTCATCAGTTGATGGACATTTAGGCTCTTTCCATAATTTGGCTATTGTTGAGAGTGCCGCTATAAACATTGGGGTACAGGTGCCCCTATGCATCAGTACTCCTGTATCCCTTGGATAAATTCCTAGCAGCGCTATTGCTGGGTCATAGGGTAGGTCTATTTTTAATTTTCTGAGGAACCTCCACACTGCTTTCCAGAGCGGCTGCACCAATTTGCATTCCCACCAACAGTGCAAGAGGGTTCCTGTTTCTCCACATCCTCTCCAGCATCTATAGTCTCCTGATTTGTTCATTTTGGCCACTCTGACTGGCGTGAGGTGGTATCTGAGTGTGGTTTTGATTTGTATTTCCCTGATAAGGAGCGACGTTGAACATCTTTTCATGTGCCTGTTGGCCATCCGGATGTCTTCTTTAGAGAAGTGTCTATTCATGTTTTCTGCCCATTTCTTCACTGGGTTATTTGTTTTTCGGGTGTGGAGTTTGATGAGCTCTTTATAGATTTTGGATACTAGCCCTTTGTCCGATGTGTCATTTGCAAATATCTTTTCCCATTCCGTTGGTTGCCTTTTAGTTTTGTTGGTTGTTTCCTTTGCTGTGCAGAAGATTTTATCTTCATAAGGTCCCAGTAATTCACTTTTGCTTTTAATTCCCTTGCCTTTGGGGATGTGCCGAGTAAGAGATTGCTACGGCTGAGGTCAGAGAGGTCTTTTCCTGCTTTCTCCTCTAAGGTTTTGATGGTTTCCTGCCTCACATTCAGGTCCTTTATCCATTTTGAGTTTATTTTTGTGAATGGTGTGAGAAAGTGGTCTAGTTTCAACCTTCTGCATGTTGCTGTCCAGTTCTCCCAGCACCATTTGTTAAAGAGACTGTCTTTTTTCCATTGGATGTTCTTTCCTGCTTTGTCAAAGATGAGTTGGCCATACATTTGTGGGTCTAGTTCTGGGGTTTCTATTCTATTCCATTGGTCTATGTGTCTGTTTTTATGCCAATACCATGCTGTCTTGATGATGACAGCTTTGTAGTAGAGGCTAAAGTCTGGGATTGTGATGCCTCCTGCCTTGGTCTTCTTCTTCAAAATTACTTTGGCTATTCGGGGCCTTTTGTGGTTCCATATGAATTTTAGGATTGCTTGTTCTAGTTTCGAGAAGAATGCTGGTGCAATTTTGATTGGGATTGCATTGAATGTGTAGATAGCTTTGGGTAGTATTGACATTTTGACAATATTTATTCTTCCAATCCATGAGCAGGGAATGTCTTTCCATTTCTTTATATCTTCTTCAATTACCTGCATAAGCTTTCTATAGTTTTCAGCATACAGATCTTTTACATCTTTGGTTAGATTTATTCCTAGGTATTTTATGCTTCTTGGTGCAATTGTGAATGGGATCAGTTTCTTCATTTGTCTTTCTGTTGCTTCATTGTTAGTGTATAAGAATGCAACTGATTTCTGCACATTGATTTTATATCCTGCAACTTTGCTGAATTCATGTATCAGTTCTAGCAGACTTTTGGTGGAGTCTATCGGATTTTCCATGTATAATATCATGTCATCTGCAAAAAGCGAAAGCTTGACTTCATCTTTGCCAATTTTGATGCCTTTGATTTCCTTTTGTTGTCTGATTGCTGATGCTAGAACTTCCAGCACTATATTAAACAGCAGCGGTGACAGTGGGCATCCCTGTCGTGTTCCTGATCTCAGGGAAAAAGCTCTCAGTTTTTCCCCGTTGAGGATGATGTTAGCTGTGGGCTTTTCATAAATGGCCTTTATGATCTTTAAGTATGTTCCTTCTATCCCGACTTTCTCAAGGGTTTTTATTAAGAAAGGGTGCTGGATTTTGTCAAAGGCCTTTTCTGCATCGATTGACAGGATCATATGGTTCTTCTCTTTTTTTTTGTTAATGTGATGTATCACGTTGATCGATTTGCGAATGTTGAACCAGCCCTGCATCCCAGGAATGAATCCCACTTGATCATGGTGAATAATTCTTTTTATATGCTGTTGAATTCGATTTGCTAGTATCTTATTAAGAATTTTTGCATCCATATTCATCAGGGATATTGGCCTGTAGTTCTCTTTTTTTACTGGGTCTCTGTCTGGTTTAGGAATCAAAGGAATACTGGCTTCATAGAATGAGTCTGGAAGTTTTCCTTCCCTTTCTATTTCTTGGAATAGCTTGAGAAGGATAGGTATTATCTCTGCTTTAAATGTCTGGTAGAACTCCCCTGGGAAGCCATCTGGTCCTGGACTGTTATTTGTTGGGAGATTTTTGATAACCGATTCAATTTCTTCGCTGGTTATGGGTCTGTTCAAGCTTTCTATTTCCTCCTGATTGAGTTTTGGAAGAGTGTGGGTGTTTAGAAATTTGTCCATTTCTTCCAGGTTGTCCAATTTGCTGGCATATAATTTTTCATAGTATTCCCTGATAATTGTTTGTATCTCTGAGGGATTGGTTGTAATAATTCCATTTTCATTCATGATTTTATCTATTTGGGTCATCTCCCTTTTCTTTTTGAGAAGCCTGGCTAGAGGTTTGTCAATTTTGTTTATTTTTTCAAAAAACCAACTCTTGGTTTCGTTGATCTGCTCTACAGTTTTTTTAGATTCTATATTGTTTATTTCTGCTCTGATCTTTATGATTTCTCTTCTTCTGCTGGGTTTAGGCTGCCTTTGCTGTTCTGCTTCTATTTCCTTTAGGTGTGCTGTTAGATTTTGTATTTGGGATTTTTCTTGTTTCTTGAGATAGGCCTGGATTGCAATGTATTTGCCTCTCAGGACTGCCTTCGCTGCGTCCCAAAGCGTTTGGATTGTTGTATTTTCATTTTCGTTTGTTTCCATATATGTTTTAATTTCTTCTCTAATTGCCTGGTTGACCCACTCATTCGTTAGTAGGGTGTTCTTTAACCTCCATGCTTTTGGAGGTTTTCCAGACTTTTTCCTGTGGTTGATTTCAAGCTTCATAGCATTGTGGTCTGAAAGTATGCATGGTATAATTTCAATTCTTGTAAACTTATGAAGGGCTGTTTTGTGACCCAGTATATGATCTATCTTGGAGAATGTTCCATGTGCACTCGAGAAGAAAGTATATTCTGTTGCTTTGGGATCCAGAGTTCTAAATATATCTGTCAAGTCCATCTGATCCAATGTATCATTCAGGGCCCTTGTTTCTTTATTGACTGTGTGTCTAGATGATCTATCCATTTCTGTAAGTGGGGTGTTAAAGTCCCCTGCAATGACCACATTCTTATCAATAAGGTTGCTTATGTTTATGAGTAATTGTTTTATATATCTGGGGGCTCGGGTATTTGGCGCATAGACATTTATAATAGTTAGCTCTTCCTGGTGGATAGACCCTGTGATTATTATATAATGCCCTTCTTCATCTCTTGTTACAGCCTTTAATTTAAAGTCTAGTTTGTCTGATATAAGTATGGCTACTCCAGCTTTCTTTTGGCTTCCAGGAGCATGATAGATAGTTCTCCATCCCCTCACTCTCAATCTAAAGGTGTCCTAAGATCTAAAATGAGTCTCTTGTAGACAGCAAATAGATGGGTCTTGTTTTTTTATCCATTCTGATACCCTATGTCTTTTAGTTGGCGCATTTAATCCATTTACATTCAGTGTTATTATAGAAAGATATGGGTTTAGAGTCATTGTGATGTCTGTATGTTTTATGCTTGTAGTGATGTCTCTGGTACTTTGTCTCACAGGATCCCCCTTAGGATCTCTTGTAGGGCTGGTTTCGTGGTGACAAATTCCTTCAGTTTTTGTTTGTTTGGGAAGACCTTTATCTCTCCTTCTATTCTAAATGACAGACTTGCTGGATAAGGATTCTCGGCTGCATATTTTTTCTATTTAGCACACTGTAGATATCGTGCCAAGCCTTTCTGGCCTGCCAAGTTTCAAAGGAGAGATCAGTCACGAGTCTAATAGGTGTCCCTTTATATGTGAGGGCACGTTTATCCCTTGCTGCTTTCAGAATTTTCTCTTTATCCTTGTATTTTGCCAGTTTCACTATGATATGTCGTGCAGAAGATCAATTCAAGTTACGTCTGAAGGGAGTTCTCTGTGCCTCTTGGATTTCAATGCCTTTTTCCTTCCCCAGTTCAGGGAAGTTCTCAGCTATAATTTCTTCAAGTACCCCTTCAGCACCTTTCCCTCTCTCTTCCTCCTCTGGGATACCAATTATGCGTATATTATTTCTTTTTAGTGTATCACTTAGTTCTCTAATTTTCCCCTCATACTCCTGGATTTTTTTATCTCTCTTTCTTTCAGCTTCCTCTTTCTCCATAACTTTATCTTCTAGTTCACCTATTCTCTCCTCTGCCTCTTCAAGCCGAGCCATCGTGGATTCCATTTTGTTTTGCAATTCGTTTAAAAGCGTTTTTCAACTCCTCGTGACTGTTCCTTAGTCCCTCGATCTTTGTGGCAAGAGATTCTCTGCTGTCCTGTATACTGTTTTCAAGCCCAGCGATTAATTTTATGACTATTATTCTAAATTCACTTTCTGTTATATTATTTAAATCCTTTTTGATCAGTTCATTAGCTGTTGTTATTTCCTGGAGATTCTTCTGAGGGGAATTCTTCCGTTTGGTCATTTTGGAGAGTCCCTGGCGTGGTGAGGACCTGCAGTGCACTTCCCCTGTGCTGTGGTGTATAACTGGAGTTAGTGGGCGGGGCCGCAGTCCGACCCGATGTCTGCCCCCAGCCCACTGCTGGGGCCACAGTCAGACTGGTGTGTGCCTTCTCTTCCCCTCTCCTAGGGGCGGGATTCACTGTGGGGTGGCGTGTCCCGTCTGGGCTACTTGCACACTGCCAGGCTTGTGTTGCTGGGGATCTGGCGTATTAGCTGGGGTGGGTAGGCAAGGTGCACAGGGGCTGGAGGGGCAGACTTAGCTCGCTTCTCCTTAGGTGATCCGCTTCAGGAGGAGCCCTGTGGCAGTGGGAGGGAGTCAGATCTGCTGCCGGAGGTTTGGCTCCGCAGAAGCACAGAGTTGGGTGTTTGCGCGGAGCGAGCAAGTTCCCTGGCAGGAACTGGTTCCCTTTGGGATTTTGGCTGGGGGATGGGCGGGGGAGATGGCGCTGGCGCCTTTGTTCCCCGCCAAGCTGAGCTCTGCCGTCCGGGGGCTCAGCAGCTCTCCCTCCCTTTGTCCTCCAGCCTTCCCGCTTTCCCGAGCAGAGCTGTTAACTTATGACCTCCCAGACGCTAAGTCGCGCTTGCTGTCGGAACACAGTCTGTCCGGCCCCTCCGCTTTTGCCAGCCAGACTCGGGGGCTCTGCTTGGCCGGCGAGCCGCCCCTCCGCCCCGGCTCCCTCCCGCCAGTCCGTGGAGCGCACACCGCCTCGCCGTCCTTCCTACCCTCTTCCGTGGGCCTCTAGTCTGCGCTTGACTCCGGAGACTCCCTTCTGCTAATCCTCTGGCGGTTTTCTGGGTTCTTTAGGCAGGTGTAGGTGGAATCTAAGTGATCGGCAGGACGCGCTGTGAGCCCCGCGTCCTCTTACGCGGCCATCTTCCGGAACCCCCAGTAAGTCATAATTTAAAAGACACTTAATTACCCTTTACATTAGTCTCCTTTTTGATATGGGGGGGGAATCATAGACATCTGATTGCATCCTACTGCTTTGGAACAAAACAGAAAAAGCAGAAGTAGCAAATTGTAAGAAATATTTTGGCCAATTAAAATAGAATAAACAAAATGAATTATGTGTCAAGCTACTTAATGAGTAACAAAACACCTCCTATAATTTGCTTACTCATTTTTCAACAAATGTTCTCATTTACCACGCTGTAGGTATAGCACTGTATCAAACAGACAAGAAAAACAACACTGTTCTCATATAGTTTATATTCTAATGCAGAAAATTTTATTCATAAAGATGTAAATAATGACACAAAATACTATATAATTTATGTAGATATTACTTAGACAATAAGAAATATGGGAGTTTAAAAAAAGGAGTGCATACTTTGAAGCAAACAGGAAAATCTCTGTGAATGAACTGAGACTTTACTTGAGGCTTAAAAGAGTATTAAATCTTTCTTCTGGCTATAGTGTTTAGTTAATAGGCTGAAAATGAATTCATAAATGGTTTCACGGTACTTTCCAAGATTATCCCGATAGTATACATTGAAATTATATGATCAATTATTAACTAAAAAATGTATTTTGGGCCTCCCTGGGTGGCTCAGTCAGTTAAGCATCTGGCTCTTGGTTTGGTTCAGGTCAGAGTCTCACAGTTCTTGAGTTTGAGCCCGCATTGGGCTTAGTGCTGACAGTGTGGAGCCTGGTTGGGATTCTCTCCCCCCCCCCCCCCCCCCCGTCTCTGCTCCTCCCCAACTTGCTCTCTCTCTCTCAAAATAAATAAATAAAGTTTAAAAGAATGCAGTTTTCTAATTACCATTCTTTCAGCACTGTGAGCTTGTCAAAGGTAAAGATCTCCTCTAATTTAATATTTGCATCCCCCTTCAAACACGCTGGCACTTTCACCACACTAGTAGACAATTGGATATTTGCTAAATTAAGTTTATTTTCTTCTTGATTTAGATAATCTAAGGGTAATCTAATCCTAAGACTCTATGATAGAAAAAGTAAATCAAGTAATTTTCCATGTTCTTCTCTCAAAATTTGCCTGAGAGTCCAGATCATTTGTTTTCCTTATTTTATTTCAGTTTCAGGGGTATAGAAGAAATAATTAATTGTTTCATGACTTTGAAATTCTTGTCCAATAATCTTCACATATTACTCTTTGGTACAGCCCTGGAAACAGGAAAATAAAAGACCTGGTACTACAGATATTCATGGAGCAAGAACAGAACCATAACCATAGGCTTTCTTTTGAGGAAGACAATAAACTCTCACTTGAGATTTATTCTTTCTCTAACTGTGCTGGATGCCCTCTAGCCACAATTTCACAACTCTTCAATTTAATCAAACTTTAACTTCCATCATGTAAGAAATTTCAGAATGTGTTCTGCAATGGTTTTGTGAGCTGAAAAGAACATAAATTATCCTCAACATCTTTACCACAGATTCACAAAATCATTGCATCTGAATGCACTTAAAGAAGTTATGTGAGTCTTTAGGCAATTCTATGCCAAAATTTGCAGAATCAATCAATGCCTACCCACAATTTTCATAACAGAAGTCTAGGCGACCTGGAACTTGAGATAATAGTTTTTAAGGAGTTACTTACTGAGGGAAAGCTGGCTAATAGGGAAAGTTATCAAAATCTACAATCATGATAGGTTAAAAACCCCAAGTCTTTTCAGTGTGTTGCCTGTAGATGCTTCCCTGTAACATTATTGTGAGAGATTTATAGTGTTGTGCTAAATACATTATATTGCCTTCCTTCCAAGGGATTAGATTCCAATCTAACCTTGAGTGTCACAAAATTTCTTCGGTAACACACACACACACACACACACACACACACACACACCCCTCTCATTGGATTACAAGACTCTACTATGAATGAATGTAAATTATCTGATGTAGTAATAAAAAATACCTTGCATATAAGAAACCTTTATATGCTTGAAGAATTAAGTCATCCCTTGAGTTATTTCCAATTAGTATAAGAATATACAGCAACAGTTGATCATATTGGTAGATTGATAACCAGAACTCTTTGCTAGAGGAGGCACATTGCATCAGTATGCAAAGATCAACTTATACCCAACTTTGCTTTTATAGTGCAGAAACAATGAGAGTGAATTGTGTTTAATCTTACCTAATTACTATTTGAAGTACTAGTGATCTAATTACCTTGGTCTATATATAAAATACAAACAATATT